>NW_028261385.1:29217974-29517974 GCF_051295495.1 Thamnophis sirtalis | reverse complement strand
GTATATGTATATATAGAAACTAATGTTTTCCCCCATCATTTCTTTATCCTGTACTTTAATGGCCTGAATACGATACATATGTGTATACTAATGTTCCCCACCCCCATCCCGCAGCTTGAGAGGTTATTTTTGATCAGGGAAACAGCCTGGGATAATATTTTTGATAAAATGGATTGAGGGAAAAGGTTTAAGCAATCCTCTTTCAGCATTTTTTTAAAAAAAACCTTTAAAAATCTGAATGTTGGCAGATATTAATGCCTTTGCTGTGCATTATATTTTTAAGGCTGTTTGACTTGCTTGCTTGCAGATATTGTAACCTCAGTGTTTGTCAAGTTGTACTATGTATACCGGTGCTACACAGCAAGACTCTAAGTAAGATGCATGTCTTACTCCAAACTTCACAAAATCAAAATATTGGAGGAAAGGCAAGGAACCCCAAAAGAGCGAACCTGCCCAGAGGATCCAGATGCTTGTTGGCACATAGAGGATGTTGCTACTTTCTGTGACCCCTTAAAATTTACCATGACTCGTAACTATGAGAATGCACATAGTCATACAGGTAATCCTCGATTTATTCATTTAATAGCCGTTCAAAGTTACAACATCACTGAAAAAAGTCACTTATGACCATTTTTCACCCTTTTGACCATTGTAGCACCCCCATAGTCGCATGATCAAAATTTGGATACTTGGCAACTGGTTCATATTTATGATCATTACAGTGTCCTGGGGTCATGCATTCACCTTTTGCGACCTTCTGACAAGCAAAGTCAATGCGAAAACCAGATTCACTTAATAACCGTGTTACTAACTTAACAACTGCAGTGATTCATTTAACAGCTATGGTAGTGATGGCGAACCTACGGCAGGCGGGCAAGAAGTGGCATGCAGAGCCATCTCTCCAGGCACGTCGCCCATTGCTCTTCGGGTGCCATCTGGCCAGCTGGTCTTCAAGTGCGCTGGAGCGCCGGAAAGTGGAAGAACAGTTCCCTGTTGTGGATGTGCTTGCTTGGAAGCTGAGCTTCCAGTTTCTGGTGTGCGTATGTGCGCTGGCCTTCATGTGCGCATTCATACCAGAAACCAGATGAGCAGGTGATCAGCGTGCATGCGCATGCTGAAAACTGGAAGCTTGGTTTCCTGGCACATGCATGCTCATCGGGGAACTGCTCTTCCGGTTTCTGGCGCTCCCATGAATTCGCGCCAGGGAGCTGCTCTTCCAGTTTTTGATGCTCCCTGCGCGCATTCCTGTTTCGGCACTCAATGCCAAAAAGGTTCACCAACACTGAGCTATGGCATGGAAGGTTGTAAAATGGAGCCAAATTCACTTAACAACTGCCTCACATAGCAACAGAAATGTTGGGCTCAATTATGGTCATAAGCCGAGGACTACCTGTATAAATTGTCTACGGAAAACATGGTTTTTTTTTTGACAAGTGGTGTTCCTTTGATCGAATGATGGTGATATTTAGGATACAAAAATGACTGAGATCCAGGGCTTTAAGTAACAAACAAGGATCCCCTTTAAAATATCTCAGTATTTGCCAATGAACATGTGAAGATAAAAGCTTGGAAGGATATATTGAAAGGAATGTGTGGGCTGATCCCTCATTGAAATTTTTTGTGCTGTTATGGAACAATTTGCATTCAGATGACTGGTGTAGACCTGGAGGGCCAACAGATTAAAACAGTAAATAAACCTTGGTTGATGCCAGCTGGTTATTAATAGGTGTCTGTCTAGGAAGCCACAAATATCTCATTCTCTACGTCTTGTTTTATATTTTAAGATCTTCTGAATAATGCAACAACAGAATACGGGTGGCTGGAATTGGTTTCATTTCCAAAGCTGCTCTCTTCTGAATTCTTTGCAAGCCGAAATCTACTGTTCTTGAACAATTGCATGAAGGAATAGTTTCTCTGCATGTAATCACTTGTTTGGAGCATAGTTTCCTCCATTTAAAAAGTAAATTACAAAAGCAGATCTATGCCACTGAATTTAAAAATATCTGTCTAGTTACATAAACCACTATAAATAATTTCAGTGCAGCCATTAAAATGCCTATTTCAAAAACTGAATGTATTTTAAACCAGATACTTTTATTATTAGCCAAGCAGTTTATATGATAAAGTTCACTGAACCTGATAACTGTTTGGAAATGTTAAATTCTAGATGTTGCCTGCAATTCTGTATGCCCGTTTCTGGGCTTCACGTCACATTGAATTAAGCAGAATGCACTTCTAAGTCAAAAGTAACATACTTCATCATATAAGATTGCTCACCCTGAAAGTAAAGATCAATTCATGTATTTGCAGGGAATAAGAGAGGAGCAGCAAACTCCCCCTTCGGCTTATTTATTTTGTTTTGTAACTTCCCTACAGTATCTTAAGGTGTTCTTTCAAACAGATGTTACTTAGCCCTCAAGCAGTCAGTGTTTATGTGTCTGCCTGTGACGAAACAACTGGATTCTCTTTCTAAAAGCTGTGTGAAAAGTGTGAGTGAGCCAACAAGAAGGAAAGAGGGGAATCTCAAATAATCCTTCTATATGGAAACAAGGGGTCATAAATATCAGGTAATCCTCCTGTCAAAATAAGGGGTCTGGTCTGTTGAGCTTCCATTTAACCCTTGCACTTCTGAAAGTGAAGGTTTCCTGCAGACTCCCTTGTCTCATCTTCATGTTCTCCTTTTACCATTTATCAACAATTTTAGAAAGTGGCTGACCTTTAAACCTGTTATTATGGGATTGTGAGAGGAGGAATTTGTTTTGTTTTTTTTAAAAATACAATCAAGGCTCTTTCGGCTGCTTTGCCTCCCATGTGACTTAGATGGAGAATTGACTCAAAGCACAGTTCCTCCCCCAGCAGCGCAAGGCAGAAGAGAACAGCACTGTCACTTCCAAACAGTCCTGGCATAAATGCAGAGGAATGAGCAAAGAGCTTCAGTACTTTAAAGATCATCTCGAAGGTCCTGAGCTCTCACTTGGAATATGTTTCTTTGGAAGTTTCTCCTTTCGATTTCCTTGGCAAACAGAAAGCATGGGGTGGAAGAAGTGTGAAAAGATTTGAAGTGCGGCTGCTAAGGAGTGCTGGGTTGTTATTTGCACGATGAGTATTATAATGAAGCCGAGATCCCGTTCCACCAGTTCTTTAAGGACCTCCGATGCAAGCTGGTAATGTGGTTTCCCCCTCCCTTTCTTAATTCTAGCACTGTGTCTACAACTGCTTTGCGTTCTATTGTGGGATGTGTTAGTCAATTATGCCTCCTGATCTGAAAGATTTGGAGGAATAGGTAAGCCAATATTGGAAATAACCCTTGCCTTGCTCTGTGCAAGATGGTTGTGTCTTACACCGACTTATTATTTTCATGAATGTTTGCTGCTGTTTGAAAAACTTAGAGATGTAATTTGAACAGAGGAGCAGGAGGATCATTATTTTAAAGGGTGTGTAGTTTGCAATATTTGTTCATACTCGGTGTGCATTTTAACAGATCGAGGGGTAACAGATCTTGTGGTGTATGAGGGGTGAGAATTTACCTTATCCACTCTGCTAATTTTTTAAAAAATCATGTTTTTGAAGAGCCCTACATTAATAGTGTTACAAATGCTGGTGCAATATTGTGTTAATAGAACAATCTTGTTCATTTGCAATTAATATTCCCACTTATTTGGTACTAAGAGAAATAAATTTAGTAAAACATATGACTTAAGCATGCATGCATAGATTATTCCATTAGTCCAGAGGTCATATCATGCTTAAATTGGTCCTCAGGTTAATCTCAGCTCTGGCAGGAATTAACTACATGGCCATTGGCAAGCTACCCTCCCCTTATGCATAGTTTTCTATCTCACTTCTGTTAAATGGGGAGCAATTTATCAAACAGGATCACAAAACACATGTGAGGAACTTTGAACATTTGGAAATACAATACTGTGGTTAAATACAATTTTGTAGTCCTCCTTAAGGTTGCAACCTAACATATGCGAGATACAGTATATATAACACAATAAATCCAGAAAGATCAAACTAGAACTTGGTTTTAAATAAATCCATAGGGTGCTTTTGTCATCTTACTAATCAGCATATTTTTTTGTTTGTTATGGTTGTGTAAATTATAGGACTTTTCAGGATGTTAATCCAGGAAGGACAAATTCACTCTTACCTATACCTTGTAGGCATATCCTGTTTTATTTCTAGATGCTTTGACATCTTGCCACTTTTACTTAGATCTCCCCTTATGGTTGCATGCATAGAGACATGAACAAAGAAACAATCCAAGTACATATATCATGCTATTTCTATTGTTCTGATAAAATTCATTATACATATTTTAGATTGTCAATTTCTTCTTTGAATCAGGTTTTTGTTTCTGTATTTTCCTTAAGGGATTGGCCATAATTTGATACAATTTAGATAGCTCCAGTAGTGCTACTAATCCATGATGAATCCATCACTTTTGTTAAAATAGTGGGTGATGCATGACATATATAATATTATTAACAAGATGTAGTAAAATGCATTCAATTAGGCTTCACTTTGTACATGCTTCATGCCTCCGGCATGAGTAGCAGTGGATTTAGTTAACCTACGTCAACAGCGCAATGTGACATAGTTGGAATCTTCACAGTAAACTGTTGCCAACTCTCTGTTACAAAAGCAGGAAGAAGCATCTTTTGTTTACCTCTGTAGTCATAAGCCTACAAATGACAGTCTGTATTCAGGCAAAAGCCCAAATGATGTCACAGAATTTTACTTTGTTGCACAGAGAAATATTCTATCGCTTGTACTTTTTTGTTGCAATCACACACACACGTACGTACGTACGTACGTACGTACATATGTATGTATTGTGTCACAACCCCTGGTATGCCCAAATATTGTTGTGACACAATACATACCTATTTCCCTGGCTTAGCTGATAAAGGAGGAGAGCCTATGGCTTAGTGGCTAATACAGCTGCCTAATATGTAATACAGCCGAGGTTCGATTCCCAGTAAGGGTATGGCTAGCTGATGAGAGCGAAATAGCTTGAAATAGATCTATACTAGTCTCCCTTTATTTATTTATCAGCATAAATGCAACACACACACAAACACACACATCACAACACACACATTTTCCCACTTTTATATTATTTCACTAATCTTTGTTTTTCCCCCAGTAGCCAGATAATGCTAAATGATTCTTTGTTTTATTTGTTTGCATGTTTATTGACATACTTTCAAAATGTAAAAATAATGATATTGATCCTATAGCAGTGTTAGATATAGTTTTAAGTGTTCTCTGATGTAGGTCTTGGGGTCCAAGACATTTGGAAGCAAAACATTTGTAAGCAAAAATATTGCTAGCTATAACAGATTATTGTCTATGTCCCTTGAGCATAATCCTGATCTTTATAAATGTAAACCATGCACATGGGAAGGTAAACATTTTAAACATTCTGTTTATAAGTTAATAAAATGAAGGCAGAGTGCTTTTTTCATAATAAAGCTTCCCAGTAAAGTATTTATCAGATATTTATAGACATTTTAATATTACTACTGATTAGACAACTAATACAGACTTTACTAAGAGGGAGGTCCCTCCTACTAGCCACATGCAACAGTAGGTGATGGGCAGATAGCCCCACATGCATGCATTAGCAAATATATGACCCACACATTTTTATGTATTCATTTATTAGATTTCATCGCACCTTTATTACTTTATGAATACCTCAAGGCAGCAAACACACCTAATACTCCTTCCTTCTCCTATTTTCTCCACAACAGCAACCCTGTGAGGTGAGTTGGACTGAGAGAGAAAGTGACACCCAGCTGGCTTTCATGCCTAAGGTGGGACTAGAACTCACTGTCTCCTGATTTCTAGCCTGGTGTCTTAACCACAATAACAAATTGGCTCATATACATTCCCTATAACAGGTATATTTGCATTTGTACATTTCCCTTCTTCCAATCACATCAAATTGTAGAGAACTTTAATTTCCTTCCTTGTATGCTGCCTTCAACATATCAAAATCATGTTTTTTCTAATTTACCATTATTTTTCACAAGGCACAAAGTACATGGGGGTGGGGGGAAGTGTGCAAGAAGAACTTAACTCATTAGGAGTTTCTTTCTAATCAGCTATGCGCAAGAGCAATTTGGACTGTGGGTTGTCCATATCTTTAGTAGCTCAGTCACTGTCATGGTCTGCCTCAATCTTCCTACTTTCATCTAATCCCTCTGGGGGTAGCACCATCCATTTGTCTATCAGTTGGCCTGATTCTTGCAGATCTTTATTATTAATTATCCAAGCTGTTGTCTCGGAATAATTTCATTGTGAACTAGGGTAGAGCATGATGCTGGTTGGAAAAATCTAGTTAATGCACGTTGAAATGTAAAATGAATTGCTAACAACTGTACTCCATTAAGGATTGTTCTGTTTGATGTTAAAAAAATTATTCATAAAAATGAACTCCTCTATATAATCAAAACCAGCCTGTCAAGAAGAAATCTAGATGAGAGGCTTCATCCTAGCATGCTCAATTTATGTAATTGGCACACAACTACATAACTATAGTTTAAAATAGCCTTATTCAAAAAGAAGTTAAATGTCTAGAAATACATTAGGCTAGGTGTTTCTTAAGCTTTCCAATCCCTGGCACATTCTGAATTTTAACAAGTACATGCATTTCCACAAAATGTCCATGGAAAATCCTGTTTATCCACAAAGGACATGCCCCTGGGACTGAGTAAGTCCGAGTCTCATTTCTGAAACTCAGATCCCTGCTGTTCACACCATCTCAAGGATACTTTTTGGGGTTTTTCCATTCTTATCTAAATGAAAGTTTTGTAGGGTTGTTTTTTTATAACCCATGTTAGTAAAGCTTCAGTCTATAGTACTGCTCACTGAATGCTTTTGCCCCATATTAGGACAGTAAAGTTTATAGAAGAAGAAAAGTCAAAACCAGTAGAAAGAAGAGTTTTAAATCTTGCACTCAATCCCGACAAGACTGAGTGGCTATTGATGTTCCCTCCCAAGGATGGTCCAGCTATTCCATCTCTTCCATCTCTTAGCCTGGGGGGTGAAATTATACGCCCCTCAGAGAGGGCTCGCAATTTGGGAGTCCTCCTGGATCCGCAGCTGACACTAGAACATCATTTGTCGGCTGTGACCAGGGGGGCCTTTGCCCTGGTGCACCAATTGCGACCCTATCTGGACCGGGAGGCCCTTCGGATAGTCACTCACGCCCTCGTCACCTCAAGACTGGATTACTGTAACGTGCTCTACATGGGGCTGCCCCTGAAGAGTGTTCGAAGACTTCAGCTAGTCCAGAATGTAGTTGCGCGAGCGATTGTGGGTGCACCTAGGTACACCGACATTACACCTATCCTCCGCGAGCTGCACTGGCTTCCCATTGGTCTCCGGACACGCTTCAAGGTGCTAGTCGTTACTTTTAAAGCCCTACATTGTATCGGACCTGGCTACCTGAGAGACCGCCTCCTGCCAATCACCTCCCAAAGACCTATTAGATCGCACAGACTAGGCCTCCTCCGGATTCCATCTGCCAGTCAATGTCGATCCCCCGGGGGAGGGCCTTCTCTGTAGCTGCTCTGGCCCTATGGAACGATCTCCCCGTTGAGATCCGGACCCTTACTACCCTTCCGGCCTTCCGCATAGCAACCAAGACCTGGCTGTTCCGGCAGCCTTGGGACTGTTGAACTATCCAGCCCCATCCTAGGTTATGAATGTTGTTGAATTTTTAAGTGTTGTTTTTATTTTTATATTCCCCTTTCCCTTTTTATTTGTAAGCCGCCCTGAGTCTTCCGAGAGTGGGCGGCATACAAGTTAATTAAATTAATTAATTAATTAATTAATTTAATTTAATTCCAGCATGCAGGCTGTCCTCGTCAAAACCAGGAGGAGCAAGAAAGGTCACTGGTTCCAGAGAAGGTACCTGAGATTCCCTAGGGCAGGGGTCTCCAACCTTGGCAACTTTAAGAATTCTGGGAGTTGAAGTCCACAAGTCTTAAAGTTGCCAAGGTTTGGAGACCCCTGCTCTAGGGTTTAAGGACTAAGAGAGGCAGATAGGGTTGTTGGGTAAGGAATGGAGGACAGTACACACATAAATAATCCAAAAGATAGCAGGCAGCTTCTTCTATAAACATTTAGCCCAGCTAGAGAGAAATCTGGGAGGATCCAAGTTATTTATCTTAATTATAGTAACTCTCTATAAAAGTTCGGAGATTCCTCTTATGCTTTCCAAGATTTTGTATTTAGTCCCTACTGATATTAAAGATACCTTCCTGGAAATTTCTGCAGCTTTGGCTTCCGTGATCTTGGCCAGCTGTGTGGTCTTCACATGGACATCATATCATGTACCACTATACTAGACCATCATATATCGTATCATAATATAATGTAATATAACTTTTTTTTAAAGCCTAATGACTAAGCAGAGAGTCAATAGGCTTGAAAAAATGTTTTGTTTGATCTGATGTACTTCTGTGTAAGATGAGTATGAAATATTTAACATTTGGAAAGACCAAATTATTTTGGAGGAAAAGATTTTTCAGCGTGTTGTTAACATTTTACTTGTAGTTAAGTCAATGAATCTTAAAATCCCTAAATGATGGGGAATTATTATTTGAAAAAATCTTTGTCATTTTTCGCCCTCCCTCACCAAATTTGAACTACAAATTAATTCATAATTTTGCTTACAGTCTCTCATAGTTTCATAGTTGCTTTCAGGTTCTTAAAAAAAAAATTCTGCTGTCTGCTATACCTGAAAACATTTCAGTATGTAGTTGTTAGGAAAAGACAAATACTGAACATGACTAGGGGTCGGTTGGTCGGTCGGTCGGTCGGTCATTCATTCATTCATTCATTCATTCATTCATTCATTCATTCATTCATTCATTCATTGCAAAGCTGAATTTGGAATACCTTGAATTCAGTGTTGGAGCCATTTGGTTATGAGACTGTATGGAAGAAACAAGCCACCATGCAGAGTGCAGGATAAAAATAAAGGATTAAAAAAACCTTTTTGCAAGTGCTTTGTAAAAATTATAGTAATAAATATTCATTTTATTGAACAATTGAGGCCAATGCCCAAGTTTGTTTTATTTTATATATTTGTATTTATTAGAATTATTACTTAGTAGGCTTTAAACAATCCCTTTCCTTCTAGCCCTGTTTGATAGACTTGCTGTAGAGTGGTCATGCTATACAACCAGCAGTGTCCTTAGAGATGGGTCAAAACAGGCAGTGTGGCAGAGATGGCAAAATCCATATCCAACAGATCTGCCACCTACCTACTTTGACCTGTCCTATGGATGTCATTGCATATGTCCTACTTGTAAAAGATCTGCCCTCTGTTTGAAAATGGTCAGTCTGTATTTCTCTTTTTAAAAGGTACCATTTTCCCTATTGTTCTGCCTTTCCCAATTTGCTGTCATCCATATACAATACGATACGATACGATACGATACGATACAATACAATACAATACAATACAATACAATAGCAGAGTTGGAAGGGACCTTGGAGGTCTTCTAGTCCAACCCGTGCCTAAGCAGGAAACCCTATACTGTTCCAGACAAATGGCTATCCAATATCTTCTTAAAGACTTCCAGTGTTGGGACATTCACAACCTCTGGAGGCAAGCTGTTCCACTGATTAATTGTTCTAACTGTCAGAAAAATTTTCCTCAGTTCTAAGTTGCTTCTGTCCTTGATTAGTTTCCAACCATTGCTTCTTGTTCTACCCTCAGGTGTCTTGGAGAATATTTCACTCCCTCTTCTTTGTGGCAACCCCTGAGATATTGGAACACTGCTATCATGTCTCCCCTAGTCCTTCTTTTCATTAAACTAGACATACCCACTTCCTGCAATTGTTCTTCATATGTTTTAGTCTCCAGTCCCCTAATCATCTTTGTTGCTCTTCTCTGCACTCTTTCTAGAGTCTCCACATCTTTTCTACATCGTGGCGACCAAAACTGAATGCAGTATTCCAAGTGTGGCCTTACCAAGGCATTGTAAAATGGTATTAACACTTCACGTGATCTTGATTCTATCCTTCTGTTTATGTAGCCCAGAACTGTGTTGGCTTTTTTGGCAGCTGATGCACACTGCTGGCTCATATTTAAATGTTTGTCCACTAGGACTCCAAGTTCCCTCTCACAGTTACTACTATTGGGCAAGGTACCACCTATACTGTACCTGTGCATTTCGTTTTTCTTGCCTAAATGTAGAACCTTACTCTTTTTACCATTGAATTTCATTTTATTAGATAGTGCCCAATGTTCAAGTTTGTCAAGATCCTTCTGTATCTTAAGCCTGTCTTCTGGAGTGTTGGCTATTCCTGCCAGCTTGGTGTCATCTGCAAATTTGATGAGTTCCCCATTTATTCCCTCATCCAAATCATTGATGAAGATGTTGAAGAGTACTGGGCCTAAAACAGAACCTTGGGGTACTCCACTGCATACTTCCCTCCATGTAGATGTAGTTCCATTGAGGACTACACGTTGAGTGTGGTTGGTCAGCCAGTTAGGAATATGAATTGCTTCATCTTTTATAATTCACAGATGAAAATTATAGAATCACAAGTCCATTATATTTTCAGGATACCATTTTGGGGAACTTTGTTCTTTTCCCAAAATACCATCTGAACTGAGTTATTCAGAAATAAAGAATGTTAAATAGAGGTGTGCATTAAATTTAGTCTCAGATCACAGCAGATGGAGCAGGCATTCAAGCTCACATATCTATATTCTTCTACTGTATGAAATGCATATGGGATTTATTTTATTATTGGTTGAATTAATGTAACGGTTTTTATAAAGAGCCATCTTGGTGCAATGATTAAGGCATCAGAATAGAAACCAGGAGACCATGAATTCTAGTCCCACCTTGGGCGCAAAGGCAGCTAGTGACCTTGGGCAGTTATTTTTTCTCAGCCTTGGGAAAGAGACAATAACAAACTACTTCTGAGTAAACTTGCTAAGGAACTACTGACAGCTGCCAGAAGTCAATACTGGTTCAAAAGTGCACAAACAATTGTTTTTCTATATGTATGCATAGAAATAACAAAATATCTATGCAAACATATATAAAAGCACTTAAATGTGAACCAGATGTGTGCTGCAATGCTAAAAAAGCCGATGCAGTCCTAGGTTGTATCAACAGAGGGATGATATCAAGATCACATGAATTGTTAGTATTGTTTTATACTGCGTTGGTAAGACCACACTTTGGAATACTGGTCGAGTTTTGGTCACCACAATACAAAAAAGATGTTGAGACTCTAGGAAGGGTGCAGAGAAGAACAACAAATATGATTAGGGGGCTGGAGGCCAAGACATGCAGGAACAGGGTAGGTCTAGTCAAATGAAGTAAAGGACTAGGGGTGATATTGAGGGGCTGTCAGAGAAGAGGGGCAAACTTATTCTCCAAAGAACTCAGAGCAAGACAAGAAGTAGCAGATGGGAACTGATCAAAGAGAGATCCAACCTAGAACTAAGAAGAAATTTCCTGACAGTCGGAACAATTAATCAGTTTACATCCAGAAGTGTGAGTGCTCCATTACTGGAGATTTTTAAGAAGAGATTGGGTAGCCATTTGTCCAGAATGGTTTAGAATCTCCTGCTTGAGCAAGTAGTCAGACTTCCAAGGTCCTTTCCAACACTGTTATTCTATATTCCATTCATTCATTTTCCTAAAAGTGTAATGGGGAAAAAAAATCTATGAAATAAATGTTTTGCAAAGTAATAATGATACAAATTGTAAGAAAAGTGATAATAGAAAGAAGTCAAACAAAAAATAGAAACAAAAAAGATATTAAGAAGTGGATGCCAGTCTTTTTTATTGCCTTTATAAATACATATTTTGTCCTTCTAGGATTACCATACATCAGAACATCCCTTCTTTCCTTATTTATCCTTTCTAGTCATCAAACCCATAAATCACAAGTTCATTTTTTCCCATTTTCAGCAGAAGGGCCATAAAGAGTTTCCAGTCACCAACGAATATGATGATCTTTTACCTAATCAAACAAATCAGTTTTGCCATTTCTGCAAATTCTGTCATCAACACCAACCATTTCTTCACTGATTGGCATTTAGTCTTCCCTTTTTTAGTTTTGCTTGCATGTCAATAAGAATGCTTTTGGCTTGCTTTTTGAAGAAATCAGAGAAAATTCACACTTCTTGCCAAAAAATACCTGCATTAGGGAAAATATTTGCAATATTGCAAACAACAAATATGTACCTCAATAAATGTACATGTCCACAATCGTTCAATAGACTATCCTTTAAATATAAACTATTGTGGGAAGAGTCCACAATAACTTTCAACTTTGGAACTTAATGCTATGGGAAAAAATCTACATGACAGTAGATTCCAAGGTCAGTTTTCAAACCCTACAAAGCTCTTAGTCCACTCCGTGATACCTAACTTCAGGTGCCAGGAAAAGTAATGGACTTCCTGTCTCTACTTACAATCCCTATGCAGAGGGGATACTGCTGTATCAGCTCATTGACATAAGTCTTCATCTATATGAACCCCATTTAAATTAAAGCAGTTTTTCTGAAATTAGAGCCTTCTGAATTATTTCTAATTAGTCATTATAATCTAATTCACATTTACTTATGGTTGCAATTTAAAGCCAGGCTCTTTGTTCTGGTTTACTCAGGAGTAACTCCAACTAGTGGAATCAGTGGGCTTCAGTTCAAGAGTGCATAGATTGTAGCTTTTGTCATTTGTACTTGGAAGAAGATTCATGGAACGTAATACTGAACAATCAAGTCTGTTTTCTGGAAACTGCTTTTTATGGTACTGGAAAATGAAATGAAAAGTTTGTTTAGAAGTTTGGGAGTACTATTAAATTCAATTCCAAATACATCTGAGTAGAATTGTGCTCTACATTATATTCTTATTATGGAAATGATCTTGTGTTAAGCCAAGCTTAGTGATTGCCCAGCCAGGATATTTTTGGATGTTATCACAAATGCAAATTGATAGTCAAAGATAATGTATTACTATGTTAACTCTTGCATTTTATTGCCCAAGCTAGAGAAATATTTGTGTACTTTGATCGGCCAAGTGCTATATAGTAGTGTAGCACAGAATTCCCCATCATGATCAATACTAACCCAAAAGTCAGTTGGATTTATCCAAGGGATCAATAAATAGCAGAGGATCAAAAGGAGGCCTGGAGGTCAATAGGTGGCCAATAAATGATGGAAGGTTGACTGGGAGAGCTCCACACTAGTTACTAATCCTGAAGATGAAATGGCTAATGATGAGACAGCATTACCCAGAATTGGATATTCAGCTGCCAGCAAGAGCAGATTATTATTATTGGTTGCATAGTCAACCAGATGTTCACTGAATTTGACATTTTTATCCATCTCTTGAGTGCTTCCCAAGATAGGCAGATATTGTTGTATGGTGGTTTTTTGTTTGTTTGTTTGTTTGTTTGTTTGTTGGATTTATATGCTGCCCTTCTCCCAAAGGACTAGGGTTAGGGTTAGGATACTTTTAGAAGTATCGTCACAGAATGTAAGCCATTTCAAGTAAAGCTGCCTTTTGCAGTTGACTGATGGTGATTTTGTCAATGCCAGGAGTGTTCTAGTGGTATTCCAGACATTTTGGGATTGCACCCATGGCACTGATTTCTATTGGTACTAGCTTTGCTTTCTTTTGCCACAATCATGCTATTTCTATTTGCAAATCATTATATTTTGTGATTTTCACCAGTTTCTCCTCTTCTTGGTCTTCTCTCTCCAGGCACTTCCATGTCCACTATCAATCCTTTTGTCTTTGTTATCAACAACGGGGTGTGCAAAAAACAAAAAAAATAGTATAATGTATTTTTTAAAACAACAACAACCATATTTACAAACTATTCTAATGTAGAACATTTGTGCTGTTAATTACAGCATTGAAGAGAATTCGCTTAAAGATCTGTAGTTTTTCCATGGCTGAAGTTGGTTTTCTATTTCCAATGTGTGTGAACAATATGTCAGCAGTTCTTTGTAATGGGATAAAAATAACCTTTACTGATAAATAAATGTAAGTGCTTACAGTTGATTTCACTTTAGTGGCATAGATCTCGGAGTTCTTTTATGATAAAGTCCATGTTTAGTATGAAGTAATACATAGCATATACCAAAAAAGGGAATATAGTTCCTCATGTGCTGTTTAAAAGCAGTTGCACATTAAATTACAGGATTTCTTAATTGAATCTCAGCTATTGTTCCTAAATTATGGTATTAGTATATCTGGAGACAAATTTCTGAAATTCTGCAACAAATATGTGATATAAAAAATGAAGTGAGTAGTTACTGCAAATTATTGAAGCAGAAAGTATCTAACAAACTTTTTTGGTATAACAATGTATATTCCCTTTAATGGAATTATGGGACTCCTGAGAGGCTGCAGAAGATCAAAGAGATGTTTGCACAGGGGAAATGGGACCTTCACATGAGCTGTTGCATAAGCTAGCTCAAGGATGTCCTGTTTCACCTATGACTACTTTTCTGGGTCCTCCCCCCTCTGAAATAAATTATGAAACAAATGTATTTTATCCAAAGGAATATTAGAAGAAAAAAATATACTGGATATTTTCTTCGCATGACCTTAGTTGACAAAAGCACTTTTACAATATTTGAAACTTAGCAATTCTGAAAGCAAAAACAAAACCCAAAGCTGCCTGAAATAGGTTTGATTAAAATGGTAGACTACTAGGAAACAAAAAAATCTTGTGAACTTCATGTTTATTACAGAAAGGTTTATGAGGAGCAACTTTCCACAGCACTGATTGTTAAGTGAGTTTTGCCCTATTTTATGACTTTTTTTTGCAACAGTTGTTAAGCGAATCATTGCAGTTGTTAAGTGAATCCTTGAAGTTGGTCAGTGAATCTGGCTTCAACAATTGACTTTGCTTGTCAGAAGCCAGTTGGGAAGGTTACAAATTGTGATCACATGAACCAGTGATGGGTTCCGGCCAGCACGCCCCAGTATGGGCGAATCGGTGCCTGCTGGGAGGGTAGGTGCCTACAGGGCTTCGGAGGACCTACCCGCCCGCCTTCCTTACCTGTATTTGACCCAACCGGGCCATTTGCGCACGCACACACAGCATTCAGTCCCTGCACGACACTCCGCCGAGCAGCTGGAGCATCGTGGGCGGTGGGTGCGCATGCGTGTGCAGCATGCATGCACGTGGTGGACGCCCAGCCTCATCGCAGCGTACCGGTTGCGACGGGATCCGGAACCACCACCGACATGAACTCAGAACAGTGTAACTAAAATAAATAAATTGCCAAATTGACAATGAAATTTAATCTCAGGACCACGGGGTTGCTGCCATGGCTGTACTGGTCCTAAGTCACATTATTCAGGATTGTTGTGACTTCTAACAGTCACTAAAGAAGTGGATTTAAGTCAAGGACTAACTGTACAATCCAAGGGTTTGTTGAACTGCAATCTTATGTCATTTTATGTTTTGCGTCAGTTGTGTTCAACTTCTAATTTGGTAGGAAGATGGTTAAAATCTAGCATTTTTAGACTCTTTCAAATCAATTTCTTTGTTTCAGTAGAATGTTATATTTTTATCTTAGGTTTGTTGGTAAGAATTTTTGGGCAGCCTGGCAGGGATGTGGACTTGACTGTCACTAGTGGTCATTGGTAGTACTGGTGAAATAATAATGGTTCCTTCACAGTTAAAAGCCAACAATAATTGCTGTGAAACCTGTCCCTTCTCTTTCATTCTACTATCCTCCTTTAGTTTTCTTAACAATCCCAATTCTCCACTCAGAAATTAGAACTCATTAAAGAGTTATAATTTTTGCATTTCTTAGGGTTGAAACCAAACAGATCATCTATCTTGCCTCTAAGGTCTCCAATATACCAATACATATAGTCCTTGACTTACAACCATACATTTACCACCTTTTCAAAGTTAACAACAGCCCTGAAAAAAGTGATTTATGGCTGTTTTTCACACTTACAACTGCATCATCAACATTATCAAGATCACATGCTCAAATGTCAGATGCTTGGCAACTGGCATGCATTTATGACTGTCGCAGTGTCCCGGGGTCACGTGATCACCTTTTGCGACTTTCTGACAAGCAAAGTCACAAGGAAGCCAGATTCACTTAACAGCCATATTGCTAACTTAACAACTGCAGTGATATATTTAGTTAACAACTGTGGCAGGAAAGGTCATAAACTGGAGCAAAACAAATTTGAGGGTCAATTGGGGTTGTAAGTTGAGGACTGCTTGTACTGCAGGAAAGCTAACTTTAACATGTAAAATGGTACATAGAGGATCCTCACAGAGTGAATTAGTAGGTAGAAGAATGTTTTATTTCACATTGTGTTGAAGCTCATTGAAAATACCCAGTGGAGGTTTTGCAAAAATATCTATTTCTGGTGGAAGAAAACCTGATACTGTAACCTAGTACATTTCATATCACAACAAGCCCACCATGACGGAAGTTGTGGTCTGACATATCTTGACAATACCCATTAGGGAAAATCTATCCTAGAAACTGAGGAATTTCTGTAGATTTTCAACCCTGGGTCTTATTTGATGGAACCGAAGAGCCTGTGAAAGTATAATATTTTTTTTATAATGTTATTGTTTTGGGACAAAATGTATGAAGGGTGTTTTCTGTGGTAATTAAATTTTAGACAGATAGATTGAAAATCTTTCTACAAAGAGAAGTGTTATTCATAAGGGTAATGAGGCTATTTTCTGAAATAGTGTAGCTGATTGATGGGGGAGGAGATGGATATACAGTATATTAATAGGTTTACATTTCTTTCCATAAAATAAATGAGTTGCTCTATCAAGTCAGCCAGCTGATAAAAATACTAAGAAAATGTGCACGATGAGAGGCTGGGTCACAATAAGGTAGAACTAGATATGTAGCAAACGGTGAACTAACATTTCTTTCTTTGCACATATAATCTTTCTGTTGTCCAAAATGCTGTTTGGGACTGGCCAATAGTGGCCTTATGCTGACACTTGGATTTGAGTGTGTAATATTACATTTGCCTTCCCATCCTCCAGGGCTTTATTTATGCATGAGATCGGACAATTTTTTCCAGCATTTTTTTAGAAACTTCCTGAAACAGATCAGGAGTGTGGCTGTATGGAGTCACAGAATTTAAACACAATATATTTAGGCCTGTCTGTCCCATCCAAAGGGAATTGGGACCAATTCTCCCATTCCATTTGGGACCTGGATTTATGCCAAATCTAATGCATTCTCTTGAAAAACAATTCAGTCAGGCTAGTTGCTTCTGGAAAATATATATATTGTTTTTGAAATTGGGAACGAGTATCCTCTTAGTGCCTTTTGGACTTGGAGACTCTAAAGTTTCTCTTCTATTTGGGGATTTTGTTGGATCTCAGGGCGATTTCTAGTGAAACCTGGCTGGGTGCTAACCGTGCTGATCTTGTTGAACTCAGCTGGGGACAAGGTTTTGTTCTGAGAATAAGGAATTTTTCTGAGTCTGCTCAGGCAATGCAGAGATTACTCTTCTCAAGGTTACTTTCTAAGGTTTCACAGAAAAGGGAGGATTAGGAAACTGTAACATTTTGAATACCAGCTCTGTTGAAATGACATTTATTTTTTTATAGAGTTGTGTGAAAAAAAATTGAGAAAACAATACTGATTACATTTCACCAAGAAGTAACAGTGTCTCAGTTTGGATATTTAATTGTTAAAACAGAAGTTCATAGGAAAGTTAAGGCGTCGTTTCCTTCCGTTTGCATATCTGGAACATAGTGGCAGAGCTGTGCAGGGCTTCGATTAAAGGGAAAAAGACATTAAGGGGGTTCATGGAAGGGGCAATTTATGCCGTTCCTGTTGGCAAATGGTTAAAATAGTTACGCGCTTAAATGACTGTCCTTCCCAATTGCGGCATAACTCTAGGAAAAGATGCATTTATTTGCCAGTAATATTCCCTGCAAGTCTCCAAAAGACACTGATTTCAAGTTTGAAGTGCTGCACTGCTCTTGCGTGGTATTTGGGGAAAGTTTCAAAGCTTAGCCCAGTACAAATATTTAAGCTTTCCAGTGCAATGCTTAATCTCTTGTGTGCAACCAACTGTCTTTAGCTAAAGTTTTAATCTCTGTTACTGACAACACAACTTCTATGTACCTGAGAAAATGGAAACGGTTGTTGTTGGGGAATCCTACCCTTAGTTACAATATAAGGGTTTTTTTTCGCTTGGAGGAAATACTTTGTTCTTAGAAACAAATGTTGATGGGGAAGTGATGCAGTGAGAATTTTATCCATCTGAAATGCAAAGACCATTTTTTTCTTTTTTTATTAAATTTTATTTGTACATTTTTCTTTAACATACACGAGTGCTTAATAAACAGTGTATTGTCTGGGTAAATTTTCCTCTACATAATATCAATAATAACAATAACAATATGCTTGTATATAGTAGTATTCTTCAAACTTCTAATTTCCACCTCTGTTGTCTAACCATTTGTAAAACGTATCCCATGTTAAAAAGTATTATGTATCCTCTTTATCCTTTATCTTTAATGTTAACCTATCCATTTCCACACAGTCTAATATTTTTTTCATTATGCTTTCATGTGTAGGAGTTCCCTCAGTTTTCCAGTATTGTGCAAATACAATTCTTGCTGCTGTCAACACATGTAATATTAAATATACAATCCCTTTGTCATATTTTTCTGGTAGTATACCTAGCAAAAATGTCTCTGGCTTTCAGTCTATATGTTGCTTTATCAATTTCTTTCTCCAAGTATTTTTTTTCCATCCAATATTTTTTTTGCCCTTGGGCAAGCTTTTTTTCCCTTGAAGGAAATATTTTGTTGTTCTTAGAAACAAATGTTGATGAATTATTATGAAATGATGCAGTGAGAATTTTATTCATCTGAAATTCAAAGACAATTTTTCCTCTTAACTGAAGTAAAGTTATAAACAGAACACTATCTTGTGTTGTTACATTGATGACAAGGGGCATTCTGGATATTTTGTGCACTTTGAGGGCTTCTCAATTGGCACTGACATCATTTTTTTTTCCTTTCTGGAAACAACGAGAATCTTTGATTTAGAAAAAAAAACGAACATCATTGATATTAATATTTTATTCTCCTCATGCAAATCAAAATTCCAGTTAAAGATGTAGTTCCAGGATTTGTTTGATTCTGGTCTTGTCAATAATTTTTGTTTCTTGGCCTATAAAAAAAATAGTGGCAGTTATAGTTTAAGATGATGGTTAAATCATAGTTAAACTAGGGGTTATTATGGTATGCAAAATCAGGTGGAAATAATGAGAGACTCTGAGTGTCCCAACAAACTATAATCTGCATTATGGAGCTGCAAACAGATGCTTTGTTCACACCCATTTTCTGGGTAATTCTCATTAAAGCACTCCACAGTTGTATTTATTTACTTATTAAATTTATATGCTGCCCATCTGTTCAAAGCAGCTGTAGCTACAATAATAGTTTTATAGCTGTATTATAGTATTGATTTTCCTTTGCTTTCCTTTTGTTCCTTTGGCCTTGTCCAAACCATCCCCTAAGCCTCTCTCACTTTATTCTCTTACCTTTGCTCCTGCTTTCTTTAAGGAAATAGTCAAGTAACACTTTTCTTGCTTTATTAGGAGGTTAAAAAATGTTCCCAAAATGAACATTCTAATTGTCCATTTATCTAGTATTTGGTACAGTCTCACTTTCTCATCATATTTGAAAACTGAACTGAAATAAGTATGGATCAATCTTCTTAGGTAGGGTATCCGCCAGATCTGTTAGAAAGTTAGCCTTGAAAGGTAAGAAAAATGATTTAAATTCTAGTTTTAAAATAGATTCTGTTAAGCTTCTCTTCCATTCAGTGAAGCCATTAAATTGCTTACAGGTAGTCCTCGACTTACAACAGTTCATTTAGTGACTGTTGAAAGTTACAATGGCGCTGCAAAATATGACTTATGACCGTTTTTCACAGTAACGACCTTTGCAGCATCCCCATGAGCATGTGGTCAAAATTAAGATGCTTGACAACTTACTCATATTTATGACCGTTGCTGTGTCCCAAGGTCGTGGGATCCACTTTTGCAACCTTCTTCCAAGCAAAGTCAATGGGGAAGCCAGATTCACTTAACAACTGTGTTAGTAAATTGTCAACTGCAGTGATTCACTTAACAACTATGGCAAGAGAAGTCATAAAATGGAGTAAAACTCACTTAACAAATGTCTCACTTAACAACAGAAATTTTGGGCTCAATCATGGTTGTAAGTTGAGGACTACCTGTATTTACAATGTTCCCAGCATGGTTTGATTCAACTTTTCTGGCAAGCTACATAGATTTTGGTTTAATATGTTGTGTAGTTTGTAAATTATGGTTTATGGTTTAGTATGCTGGGTGAAGCCATCAAATCCCCCCCCCCTTTTTTAGCAAACCATAATTTAGAGTGTTGTGTACTCAACTAATTTACCTCTCAATACATACTTGAAGGGACGTGGTGGCTCAGTGGCTAAGTTGCTGATTTTGTCGATCAGAAAGGTCAGCGGTTCAAATCCCCAGGGCCCCGTAATGGAGTGAGCTCCCATTATTTGTCCCAGCTTCTGCCAACATAGCAGTTCAAAAGCACATAAAAAATGCAACTAGAAAAATAGGGACCCCGTTGGGAAGAAGGTAAGGAGCACTTCAGCATTTAGTCATGCTGGCCACATGACCACGGAGACGTCTTCGGACAGCATTGGCTCTTCGGCTTTGAAATGGAGATGACCACCGCCCCCTAGAGTCGGGAAGGACTAGCACGTATGTGAGAGGGGAACCTTTACCTTTGCATACTTGAATGAGGATCTGTTAGTGTATGTATGCCTGCTTGCCAACTTTAAGTTGGTATCTGACTGGTTATCCTAAGAGTAGATGAGCCTTTGCCTTTGTACAAACCTTTGTAATTATTTACTTGGTAGCATGATTCTCCATATCGTTTTGTAAAGAGGATGTAGCGGTGACGTTGCTTTCCAGGATGTAACAAGTTGCAATGATGTCTACCAAACTTTACAGCGTAATACAATAGCCACGCTGTATAACCTTTATTTTCTGATTATTTTCATAACATTTCCCAGAGTATACGTTATGATTCACATTTAATACGTTGGGTTTTATCTAGTGTAGAATTTTTTTTTATGGGTTATGTTTGAACAAGAGTCCTAATTCGGAGTCCAAGCATTTTCTTTGTGTGCAGATTCCCAACTTTGCCTCCCCCTGCATTGCCAACAAAGCTTTCGAGCAACACTTGGTGGAAAAGACTTCGGTCTGACCTGTTGATGATCTACAGCAATGCAGAAAGTCAGAACTGAGTTTATTTATCTGGCAAAAGCAACATTTCGGCTGAATGCTAGAGCTGAAAATTGCATCTTGGATAGCTTCCATAGCTTTAAACAAACAAACACAACACACGCACACACACAAACACACACATTTAATGTGTGTGTGTGTGTGTGTGTGTGTACACAGAGATGGAGAGGAAGGGAGGGAGAGAGAGAGAGTTCTTAAAGCTTAGAATGTTAAAAGCATTTATTTTTATTGTTCTAAGACTGAGAACCTTGTAAAGATGGGCTTCTGCACACTGGAAACGGGTCTCAAGGAGAGGAGTAGAGGTGGTTGCTTAAGCTGAAAAAGCAGATGGGAGCCCCTTCCCCAGCTGAAGCAATCTAGACAACCTTAATGAGAAGTTTGATTTCCAGCCAAACTCCACACACAACAGAAAAAGGTGCTGACTTTCAATAATCCATTTAGCTTCCCCCTCTCATGCCCACATTCTGTCACTGAATTGATTTCAAAGATACTCAAACGTTTGCTTGTAGAGAATCCTGGGAGGGAGACTCAGCCAAGTAACTGCCACAGGCAATGTTTGAATAAGGAAGAGCCATTTATTACGATTCAGGCCACTCTGCCCCCCCCCCCCCCGAGAGACTTTTTTGGGATCAACATTATATTTCATGATGTTGAAGAAATCACTGCTAATAAAACTGGCATGGAGACTGATAATAATTATTTAATTCACAGTCTGGAAACTTTGCACTGTTTGAGCCACTCCAAGTACTTAATTTATAGACACACACACATACACACACAAAACTCACAACTGCTGCCTTGGATTTTTGTTTCCCTTTGACTCATTATAAGGCAGACCCTGTTCTCCTTTTTCCTAAGGCAAAGCAGCCAGAATCTGTTGTATTACAACTCTATATAATACAGTCAGGGTTGGGCTTCAAAAATTACAGCAACGGATTCGCTGCCCCATTGCTGAGTCGATGTGGTCACGGTGGGTGTGGCCTAGTCGGCCTCCTGCATCATAGCGGGGCCATTTTTTTACTCTCCCCAGGCTCCAGAGGCTTTCTTAGAGCCTCCGCGATGTGGTGCTCTGGAGGCCAGAAACAGGCTTGTTGCTGACTTCCGGAACTTCCGGTAGGCCCGTTTTTTGCCTTTGCCAGGCTCCGGAAGCCTTCGTCGAGCATCTGGGAGGGTGAAAACTGCTTCTCCCGGGCACCGGAGGCCCTCTGGAGGCCGGAAACAGGCTCATTTCTGGACTTTCGGTTGGCCCATTTTTCACCCTCCCTGAGCCTCCGGGTGGGCGCTGCACTTACCTGGCATGATAAATGGGCTGCGTGGAGACTCCTGGGAGGGAATGGGTGGGATGGGCCTGGCCAGCCAGGGTGACATTTGGGGGTTCGCCAAAATGGCCAAAATCCTAGCTAGAGAATTGCCCGAACCCATGTGAACCCCCAGCAGCAGCTCACCCCTAAATAAAGTACATTTTCTCATTAATTACAAAGCTCCGATTCCTAATTTTGGGATTACTGTACTATCAGTACAGTTCGTTTTATTATTACTCTTAGTGTTACTGTATTTGTAGCTGTAGGTCTTATTGCTGATGTTTGTTGTATGCTTCCTATGGTGAGAAATGAAGAGAGTCAATATTAAGACAGGAAGAAACATGCCATTGATACTGACTCTAATAAACAGCCAGGAGATGATAACTTTGCATCTGAAACAAGCAAGTTTATTCTTAGCAAAATACAGTCGAATAAGTGGGAATTTTCTGGATGCTCATCATTTGCTATAAATAAGTTATTCGGGTTGACCCAAAAGTGCTTTTTCAAGAGGCAAATGGACTTTCTTGGGGTTTTATTGAAGACATTTTGCTCTACATCCAAGAAGCTTCTTCAGCTGTGATTGGATGGTGGGGAATAGAAGGATTTGTACTGATTACAGACAGCTGGTCATTTGTATTCCTTTAGAGATTTGTTGAGGCCACTTGGAAGTGTGTCTGTGTCCTCCAGGTGCAAATGGGTGTGGAGCCTTCTTGGGACTGCTGAAAGGTCTGTATTGTGGAGCTGTGCTTTCTGCAGGATGTTTTCTGTCCTGTGTCCCTTCACTGTTGAACACAGGCACAGGGGATGAGTCTGTGCTAGTTGCATCTCAAACTGAAGTGCAAATGGTTCCTGTAGTCTGCAATTTTTCCTGAAATCCGTTCATATTCCCACACTATTCGAACAGTGTTCATCCCAAAGTGCATAGCTAAATGTCTGTGGAGATTCTCAGTCATCCAGGTTGTGGTTGTCCCAAAGACAACCACAACTGCTTTCTCCAGTTGCTTCTTGAATAAGCACCTTTGGAATAACCTTGATCTGGATGACTGAGAATATCCATAGATATACCTTCAGTGGGATATCTATGACTTTGACTTTGACTTCTGACAACTACACATCCATGTTGTTTCCCCCCCAATAATATAGCAATAGCACTTAGACTTGTATACCGCTTCACAGGTATATAAGTCCTCATCTTCTTCTGTCTTATGTAGCTCTGGGATTATCTGGGAGTCTCTCATCCAAATACTGATCAGGATCAGGTCTTGCTTAATTTTTCAGAAACAACTAAGGTCAATTAAATACTGTACCTACAGTAGATGTTATTTGTTATAGGAAAGGGGAAATTAATGGTACAAGCCCCCCCAGGTGCCCATTGTTCTAACAAAAGGTTGATGCAAGTAGTCCTTGACTTACAATCACTCACTTAGCAATTGTTAGAAGTTATGATGGACCTCTTGGGGCTACTTACAATCCAGATTTGAAATTTTGACACTCATCCCCACCTCCAGTTATGTAACCACACTTGGAGCACTTAGCAGTCAGGCCACATTTACAGCCATTTTCAATGTCCTGTGGTCATGTGACTACATTTTACAACGGTTTTGCCGAAAATCACATTTCCCTGCCGGTTTTGGCAAACCTGCACCCACAGTGAACCATTGCTTCCAATATTTGAGGGGCTGCCACAGAGAGGAGGGGATCAAGCTATTATCCAAAGGCTAGACAAGGAATAATGGATAGAAACTGATCAAGGAGAGATTCAACCTAGAAATGGGGAGGAATTTTCTGACAGGGAGAACAGTCAACCAATGGAATATCTTTCCTTCGAGAGTTGTGGGAGCTTCATCACTGGAAGCTTTCAAGAAGAGACTGGACTGCCATTTGTCAGAAATGGTGTAGGGTCATGATGGCGAGCCTGTGGCATGTGCGCCACAGGTGGCACGCAGAGCCCTATCTGCGGGCACAGGAGCCGTCACCCTGCTCAGCTCTACTGTGCATGCGCGCCTCCCATCATTCAGCTCATTTTTGGATCTCTGCCATGCATGCGGGAGACACGCGCGCATGTAAGTGGGGTGATGATCACATGTGCATGCACGGGGATGGGGGTGACACGCACATGCGTAGGGGATGGGAAGAGCATGGGGAAGTGCACTTCCCCTCCCCCCTCGTGCACCATTTTTGGTTTCAGGAGGCTCCAGGGAGGCCTGCTGGGCCCTAAATGATGCACTGGGATTTGTGCAGCGCCCCCCAGCAGCCCATTTTTGGTCCCAGGAGGCTTCAGTGCATTGCATTATAGTTATGGGTATGTGCGCGTATGCTGTTCCACCCGTGTGCGTGATTTCAGCACGCCATCACTGGTGTAGAGTCTGTTGCTTGGGCTAGAAGACCTACAAGGTCCCTTCCAACTCTGTTAATCTGAGAATCTGCTTCATTTACTGACGTCAGAATTCACTTAATGCTCCAAAAATGATCAGGTCGGTCACATAATTTGACAATTACACAATTTGTGACTGTCATAAGTTGTGATCCTGATCGGCAGACTCCTTTATGGTTGTAACTAGAGGACTACCTGCATTTAAGTGTCCTTCTAGCTGCCTATAGTTCTGATCATGGCTTGTCCTAAAAATGGCTGGAAATCTTTTTCTTTTAGGAAGAGTTCCAAGTCCTTTGAAGTCTAAGAAAATGTGAAGTATGATGTCCTAATTGTCTTTAGACTTAATTCACTCTTAATAAATGCTAATACAATTATTTATTTTCTAACTTGTGTCATAAAAGCCTGAAGTGAAGAAAAACAGAAGTTGTCAAGTTGTTATTTCTACTGGGAGTTTGCCTAAGAAGTGGGGGGTTGGGGGAAATGTGTGTTAAAGAACAGCTCTTAATTTGCAAACTAGTTATGGTTTAAATATGATGTTCTTTATCTTTGATTTTGATCAAAACTAAAGTAAATCCAGCCCAGGAACATTCAGTGCTCTATGTTTGCATGTACAAATAGCCACAAACGTCGTATTGAAACATAGTACTTTAAGTACCAATATTTTAAAATGAAAATCCTGAATTAATACTTTTACTAGCACGCAGCATGGATTGCACGCAGTGAAACAAAAATGAATAATTTCATTTCACTGCTTCAGGGAACCTTAATACTTTCATTAAAAGCAACAGTATATTTCAAAGCATATTAACTAACCTTTCCATTTTAGAATTTTAGTATACCGTACATTTAGCAAATCAGGACTTGTTCCTTTTTATTTCAGTAACTTCAGTACTTTGGTTCTCTAACTTTTAAACAAATGTTAAACATAAGTGTGAAAAATGAGTCTTATTGGTTGTTTTTGCTTGAGCCCGTATTTTTAAAAAAAACAATTTCAGCAACACTAGTAACATTAATTCAGTGGGGCAAATTCACACATATTTATAAGGAATTCCATACTGTCTCTTCCATTTTCAATTTGTGTGAATGTTAACTCCAATTTTTAATAGAAAAATAAAATGATGAAAATGTGGATGATGATATAGATAACCAGAATTTCATTTCAAAGTTAGCATATAGTGAACAACTGCCAATATGAAAGTTTTCTACTACAGGTAATCCTAATCTTACAAAGTTTATCCTCCGGTAATATTGTATTGCTAACTAGGGCATACAAAACCTTTGCCAGACCAATTCTTGAATACAGCTCCTCTTTCTGAAATCCACACTGTATATCGGACATTAATACAATTGAGCGAGTCCAGAAGTATTTCACAAGAGGAGTACTACACTCCTCTACTCGCAACAGAATACTCTATACCACCAGGCTTGAAATTTTGGGCTTGGACAACCTAGAACTACGCTGCCTAAGGTCGGACTTAATTATCCGCTACAATGTCTTACCGGTCAATGACTACTTCAGCTTCTACCACAATAATACAAGAGCACACAACAGATACAAACTCAATGTAAACCGCTCCAAACTTGATTGCAGAAAATAAGTCTTCAGCAACAGAGTGGTCAACGCCTGGAATACACTATCCGGCTCTGCTGTTACATCTTCAAATCCCCAAAACTTTAACCTTAAATGGTCTACTATTGACGTCACCCCATTCCTAAGAGGTCTGTAAGGGGCATGCATAAGTGCATCATTGTGCCTACAGTCCCTGTCCTACTGTCCCCATTTATTTGTACCCATTTCATTCATATTCATGTTTATTCTTATACCTATTATCTTGTAAATGACTGGCAAATCAAATAAATTAATAAATAAAATCCTCAACTTACAATCATTCATCTAACAACCATTTAAACAAGGTACTGAAAAAAATGATTTATGAATGGCCCTTTGCTTAAGCCTATTTCAGTGTCCCCATGGTCCCACAATCAGTTCGGACACTTGGCAATGACATATGTTTATGATGGTTGCAGCATTCCAGGGTCACCTGACTGCCAATTCTGATCTTCCCAGGAGCCTTATGAAAAGCCAAATCAATGGTGGGAGGCAGATTTGCTTAATAACATTGTGATTTGCTTAACAACCATAAGAAAAATGGTTGTTAAATCAGGTATTACTTAATGACTGCATTACTTGGTGGTGGAATTGTCGTTGTTAACTTGGGGACTACCTGTAATTTCAAGAGTATGAAATCTTTAAAAAAAACTTTAAAAAATATTCTAGGTAGCTGGCAAAATATTTCAGTTAAGACACAAATCTACAGTTATAGAGATACTGCAGGCACTGGGACATAGGAAGAACAAACTCACTCAAGAAAAGTTTCTCCAATATAGGGGAAAAGAAGATAAGGACACTTACTCACTTTATGGTACAGATTTCTGGCCTGGAATATTTTTTGGGCCTTTATTTTTAAATAGAAACATCTGTAGAAATGCTGAACTGCTAAGATGCAGAGGGATTGAGTTGATTTTTTAAAAGTTCAAAGTGGCCAGTGCTGTTTTATCTTGTATTTTTAAATGGTAAAAAAAAATCCCACATAATTGTAAAGCATAGGGTTTTTTTTGTGGAGAATATGGTTTTGCTCAGATTTTTCCCAGAATAAAAATTCATTCTGGGAAGCACCAGGCAAGCCACTTTGCAAAGAATCCATGCTTCTATGAGCTCATGGGACATTTAATAGAAGCCTTGGCTACCTTGGATGTATAAAAGCAAATACTGGCCAAGTTTAGAATGACATAGAATAACAGGGTTGACAGGGATCTTGGACGTCTTCTTGAGCTTGAGCAGGAGGCTTCATTCCATTCCAGATAAATGGTTGTCCATTCTTTTCTTGAAAACCTCCAGTGATGGAGCACCCACAACTTCTAGAAGCAAGCTGTTCCAGTGGTTAATTGTTCTCACTGTCAGGAAATTTCTCCTTGGTACTAGGTTGGATCTCTCTTTAATGACCTTCTATCAGTTATCTTACCCTCAGTTCCTTTGGATACTACGCCAACTCCCTGTTCACTGTGACAGTAATACTGAAAGACTGCTATCATGTCACTAGTGTGTGTGTGGTCCACATTGCTAGGGAATGTTCAAATTCATTTCCTGTAGACCAGGAGTCTCCAACCTTGGCAACTTTAAGACTTGTAAACTTCAACTTCCAGAATTCTGGGAGTTGAAGTCCACAAGTCTTAAAGTTGCCAAGATTGGAGACTCCTGCTGTAGACCACATGGTAACATTCACATTAATCCCAGCATCGCTTTTTTCTTAGGTGGTCCTTCAAGTGACAAGCTTCAATTTTTGCTTAAAAGCATTAAGAAGGTGAACAGGGACTACAACCTCAGTGAGATAAGACTGCCTTCCCCAAATTAGGGGTCTAGGAGAATTTAATCTCACATCTGGAGGATGTCAAATGGGAGAACAGTGATCATGAGGAATGTCATATCTGCTGGAATATTTAGATCTGTTTTGAAATTTTTGTGGGTGGTAAGAGCTTGGGAAGGCTTCTCAGCACTCAGTAAGTGGCGTTTGCAGACATCGATGATTGATCTATACTTAGAAAGGTTATGCTGCTTGGCAAGAAATGCAGGCAGCATCTGTCTGCCAAAGTCTGAATAAAAATGATGCAGACCATTTAGAAGATAACCAAATTACACTGAGGATAATTTCTTATAGAGGAATTCATATAATTGCCTTGGAGAATAGGAACTTGTAAATTGTCGTTATTGCCATTGTATTTTATTAAGATAATCGTATAGGCCATAGTCCTAAATACACTTCATAGGGATGAGATCTAAATAAGATCCATGAGAAATGTGAGGTTTATAAGGTACAGGTAAAGGTTCCCCAATGCACATATGTACTAGTCATTCCCAACTCTAGGGGGCAGTGTTCATCTCCGTTTCAAAGCCGAAGGGCCAGCACTGTCCGAAGACGTTGCCATGGTCATGTGGCCAGCATGACTAAATGCCAAAAGCACACGGAACACTGTTACCTTCCCACCAAAGGTGGTTCCTATTTTTCTACTTGTATTTTTACATGCTTTCAAACTGCTAGTTTGGCAGAAGCTGGGACTAGTAACGGGAGCTCACTCTTACGCGGTGCTAGGGATTTGAACCACTGAACTGCTGACCTTTCTGATTGACAAGCTCAGCATCTTGTCAAGCTGAGCCACCGCGTTCCTCTAATGCGGGTTTATATATTTATCAAATTTAGAGAGCTGCCCACATTCATAAGACTTAAGGTGGCATGCAACATTAAAAACAGTAGAAACCATAATGATAACTATTGCCATTATTATTACTTGAGAAAATGCCCTGACCCAGTTACAACTACCTGTCCCATCAGGTCTGGCGGAAGAGCATGTTACTATTACAATGTGTCATCTGATGAGACACAACAAGAGAGCCTTTTTTGCCTCAACACCCATTTTTTGAAACATCACCCCCCCGAAGTTAGATGGGCCCTAATCTTGACTCTAACGACATAGTACACCAACCTGCCAGAGTATCCAGTGATTGTCCAGGTCCTGCCAGATGGGGGGACCTGGGGATTCAGTTGTCTGCTTTTCCTATTTTTTGGTTGTAATTTGGGGGTTCAATTGGATTTTTACTGGTTTTTAAAGTGCTTGTTGTGTTTTACTGAAGTGCTTTAAAAACATGTTAATCCCATCATCATTATTTCTTAGGTGGTCCTTCTATTGGTAAGCTTTTTTTAACAGCGCTTATTGTATTTTACTGAATGAACAATGTGGTGGTCTAGAGGTGAAGACACTCGCCTCCTACTTGGAAGGTTGAGAGTTCAGTTCTAGGCAGATGTTTCTCTATCAGGGCTCAAAGAGAAAATATATGCTGTGAACTATGTGTAGGCGTCAGGAAAGACATCTGACCAATAAATGCTCAGCTCCATTAAGTCGCCCCGACCCCAAGGGTTTACGGGGTTGTTAAAAGAAAACAAAATATATTTTACTGAATCTTGTTTTGTTTATTAGTTGTTTGTAAAAATGTAATCTACCTAGAATTATAAACATGAGATGGGTTAGGATTATACAAATTGAATTAATACATGAATTTTATTATTACTTAATTATATTGTCAATAAGGGAAGTATGTTACCCTACAGTAGGAATTTGTTAATTTATATCAAAGTCTTTGTTAATTTGTTAATTTATATCAAAGTAATTCAGGATAAAAAATGTTGACTTTCCTTAGGATTCCTCCTACAGTTGTTGTCTAAGTCCCAAGGCATTTAATTTTGCAGCTTAATTTACAGGGGACAGGGGAGGGGAAATATAACTACTTTTGAAGCTGTCAAGCATCTTCCATTCATATACCAGTTCTAATAATACATAATTTATATACACAATGGAGAACTGGGACATACATTTTACAGCTACAACATAGCACAACTTTAAAAAGAGACTTCTTTTTCCAGCTTCTGATGCTTATATCATGTTTCTTGATTATGTATTCTGGAGTCTTAAAAGCTCGTCCATTCTTTTGTGGCATTCTGGTTCATTCTGGTTTTTTTTATAAATGGTTATATAACCTACTAGAAACAGGCTGAAATATGGAATAGTGGCATGTATATTTTGAAACATTCACTGTTTTAACAGCTTCATAAATATTTACTCAATATTTCATTTAAGTAGACCTTTCCTTTTATAAATTTCTTTATAACTTTTAACAATATAGATTTCTGCTACTCTTTACATTTAACTTACCAAACTTATAAGCAATATTAAAATACCGGTTTTAGTTGGATAGTGCTTCAAGAATACAAAAGTGCCTAGTTTGCTCAGTAGCTATAAACATTTCTATTGTAGTAGTTGTACTGTTATATATAGGATGAAGAAAATTGCTGTACTAACCCTGTTTTATCTTATCTTAAATTCAGCATGCACAACTCTTAAGATATTTGAACTTGGCTAGTTGAGCAAATAAAATTTAGTAAATTTGCTCTGGCAGCAAGTTCTGTTGTTGTCAATAACTGATACATACATTTGGTTTATTTTTCTTTTGAGCCCAAAAGCTAATAGCATTGTTGGCTTGCACAAAATGTAGCTTTTTCATTAAGTCTGGAGTCATACAAACACTTAATGGACTTGGAATCCTGATGAATCTAGTAGATTTTCTTCTGAGCATTTATGTATATTATCGCTTTGTAACATTATGCTTTTTATATAACAAACAAGGGAGAAAGTGTTTCAATATTTTACTGAAATATATCTCATGTTATGTGAAATGTATGTATAGCATATACAGTAGAGCGAATCATGGCTGTTTGGTAATTGTAATCACCCAGTGTGGATGTTTAATTAAAAATATGATCTAGTTCTTTTTTTTTTGCTAAAAATATGCATCTTTTTAGCATATTAAAAATAAAAGTGCTACTAAAAAAAACCCACTTGTTAAGAAACAAAACCTGTCCTTGAATTCATAATTGTAGTATAAAATCCTAGCTTTGCATCACCAGCCGTAGTAATGGAGAAAGAAATAGAAGTTTAATATTATTTGCAAACTTTGTAAAGTGATGGCAAAACTCACTAGCCTTGCTTTCTGTTAGTCAATGCTAAGGGAGTCAAACAATGCCTGAAACTGTTACAGTTTAATTAACTGGAAGTTAATTTATACAAAAACACCAATGCCAGTTCAAGAGAAGGGAGGGGGGAATTTTCCATTTCCTTTGACCTCCCATGTACAAACTGTGTCTGTCAGATTATTATTTTTTCCCCTTCTGTCCTCAACTAATTAAATGTAGGTCAATGCAGAACTTCCAGGATGAACTGAGAGTTATTCTTTTTTTTTTTTATCATGAAGGCTGGATATGGCTTCAAACTTTCTAGAGTGTTATACTGTAGGCTCCTAAGGCTCAAACATTACTTAAACCAAACTGGTCTTTGTTTGATTCGGGATTACCAACACTTGATAAAAGTGCCACAGAGAGTGTAAGAATTGGCTTGATGTATCTGAGTCCAATCAGTGAAATTCCAGTAGTAGCCAACGAGTGGTAGAAATTGTTTTGTTTATCTTATTTTCTAAACAGGGGAGCCAGTTCTGTGCTTATGAAATATCTCTTGGAATTATCCAGTGATACTCTTGATGACAAATACAGAAGTTCCATTAAAAAAAAATCCCTATTAGATTTGAGGATGGTGCAATCAAACATTTATTTCATGCTCTTTTAATTTTTTTTTTAATCTAGCAGCCATTACCAATATATGTGGTTCCATGATATACACTATATAAAGCGGACCTTTTCATTGTTTTTTCTTAAGTCTGTATCCAGTCAACGTAATTGGATAGCCTCACATTCTACTATTGGGGAGATCAGGGATGTGCAGTCACTAGAGGCAAGGGAGGCGGAGCCTCCCCAATCTCCTGAGAGAAAGGAAAGAGTTTTAAATATTTTTTTAATGAATTAAAGCCAGGATAGTTGCTACCAGATTTCAAGTCACAGTGGCTTGGTGTCTGCTCTCAGTGTTAACTAGGAGGAGGCCAGAGAACTCGGGGCCTCTTTTGCTTAAGGAATTTTTCGCCTTTTAAAAGTTAAGGTGGAGTTAAAAAGCAAAAGATTTAATATGCAAAAGAGGCACTGATTCTCCCGCCTCCTGATCTGGGAGCAGCGAATCATGTCTTGCACTTGAGCGACTGCACAAGTGCAAGGGTGATTCTGGAGAGGTTTTTCTTTCACCAGCCGCCATTTCTTCTGCAGCCAGCCCAGCACCGAGCGGGGAGGACGAGGAGGAGGAGAAGGAGAAGAGCGGTGAGCCCTTGTGGCTGGCTGGGGAGGGACTCACCGCTCTTCTCCCAGCCAGCCAGCCACTCACCCCCACCCGACCTGCTCCCTGCTTGGCCGGCCGGCTGGCACAAAGACTCACCGCTCTTCTCCTCCCAGCCAGCCAGCCACCCGTCCTGCTCCCAAGAACGTCAGAGGGGAAGGAGGAGGCGGGGAGCGAGGCGGCAGAGCGCGGCAGCGGCGAGAAGCAACACCCCCGCCGCTGTGTCCGACAGGCATCTTGCGTTTATGTCCATCATAAACGAGAGATGCCTGTCGGACACAGCGGTGGGGACGTTGCTTCTCACCGCTGCCACGCTCTTGCCTCACCAACGGTATCCCTCACCACACGTCACTGGGGAAGATGGACATAAAGAAAGAAGGACACTGTTCAAAATGTTGTTAATCAGAACTAAAATTCAAAGTCATTGAATTGCTTAGTTCATTAGAGCAAAAGGTGATTCGGAATCTTTAAAAAAATACTTTTCTGAGTTGAACACAAGTGGCATAATTCTAGAAAATATGTAGGAAAAGTGCATACTGAGTTGGAATCACGAAGCATGTTAAAAATTCTTAGCTTAAAGAAGTTTTTAAAAAGAGACCAAAAATGCCTCGGGATTAATACGTTTTGCTAGAAGGAAAGCTAAAGAGTTTAACTTTTTCAATCTCTCATGTTCTCATTCTGCCATTTCTGTCCTCCATAGCCTAACTGAAGCTTAGCCTTGAAGCTTAGATATACTGTAGGTAGTCCTCACTTACTGACCATAATTGAAACCAGTAATTTTCTTGCTAAGCAACATAGTGAACAAGGGAAACATCACTTGATTGCACTTGACTTATGACTCAATCTGCTTTGGTTGTGAAGCAAACCAGCTGCAGTCATTAAGTGTGATATCATGGAACTAGGACTTGCAACTTCTTGCCAGTTGCCATATTGCCTGGTCAACTGTAAAGGTTGTAAATGGCAATCACATGACTGCAGGACATTGCAATTGTTTTAAATATGTGCCAGTTGCCAAGCATCTGAATCACCTAAATGAAGACCTCCAAGGTCCCTTCCAACTCTGTTATTCTGTAATTCTGTTATCACGATCACGTGACTGCAATGCTATGGCCACAAGTTCGAGGACTGGTCATAGATCACCTTTTTCAGCATCTTATAAATTTAAATTTGTCTCTGAACAAATTATCAGTAAATGAGAAGAACTTATGTTTTTTCCCTTCCCCATGTTCTAAGTGACTGCAGAACAGAGGTGCGTTCCTACCAGTTCGGAGTGGTTCGGCCGTGTAGGTAGTAACTCGGCCGACCATGCCCCCAAATCAGTTCTATTGGGGGTGCCGTAGGTGCCACCATCTTGCTTTTTGCTTCTGCACATGCGCAGAAGCATTTTTTACCTACTGCACATGCAGTAGGAACCACCTCTGCTGCAGAGACATATAAACATACTGTATATGTAAACGTATACATATACTTTCTTGTATAATACTTTCTACGTGAACTCATTAATACTTTCACTATGTACTCATTAGATAGCCTTAATGAATTGATTTATGCTGATTTTTGTACTATAGAGAAATAAGTACATACACATTTTGTTACCTAATTCTATGAAATGAACACAACCTGTACTTTTTTGCTAGTATATGCAAGCTAGTATAGAATGTTATCATTGGACTGAAATTCATTCCATCCTCTCACTTGGGAAATATGGGGAAAGCAATGATAAATGTGCGCAAATATGGAAAAATATAACTCTTTTTCCAAGTTGATACAGTTTTATGTGCATTCTGTTTATAAAAGTTGAATTGCAGTTAGCAGGGTTTATAGCTCTTATCTCTGTGAAACTTACCATATCCTGTTTACAAATGGATCAGAATGATTGGGCTGGATTCAAACCATTTTTAAGGTTACTGTCTGAATCAACAGCAGAAACATTTACAGGCAATTTCTTTACCCAGCTTTAATGAATGCTTTGGCTTCTGGATAAAATAATTCATAATTTTTGAATGAGTAGACCCAGCTGTCATTTGGTACACAGGTGAATATATAACCTGCAGTAAAGATCTCAAATGCCATTTCACTACCTATTTTGAGACTGTTGTTTGTAAATGTAAATCCTACCCTGTTTCCCTGAAAATAAGACCTCCCCGGATAATAAGCCCAATTGGGCTTTTGAGTGCATGCACTAAAATAAGACCTCCCCCCAAAAATAAACCCTCCCAAAAATATTGCAACACAGCAGCAGCCATGAGGTGATCACACTCTCCGCTTCTTGCACCTCAAAAATAATAAGACCTCCCCAAAAATAAGGCCAAGCCCTTATTTCAGGGGTCAAGAGAAAATAAGACCATGTTTTATTTGTGGGAAAACACAGTATAAAGGTAGAATGGATTTTTAAATTCCTGTTTTGTATAAAAAGATACCAATACATTCTTCTGGAAACATGAAGAGAGAATATCATGAATAGATGTTTCAGCAGCGGAGCTATTAAAGTTGATAGGTGACTTTTATTTGCTAGAAGGGGTGTAAGTTTAAAACAATTGACTTACACAATTTGTCCATTAAAACTTTGTTTAAAATCCTCCTGTCTAATTATCAGTGAATAATGCATAATGCAGGATGGTGCCTGGGTACATGTTTTACAGACCTAAATAGGCTGTAGCTGAATGATAGAGTACATGTTTTTAGTATAGAAGATCTTGGCATTTTCAGATTGCAAGATTCTTGTATGAAAAACTCTGGAGAACCTCTGTAAACAGTACTGAACATGATGGGCTGGCTTGGTATTCAACAGTATTCCGTGTTCCTATTACGTTTACTTAAGGACATTTTATGCTCTACGTAGCCAGATTTATATGCAGCCAGAAAGTTGGAATGCAGAATGTGTGTGTATTTTTTTTTCAACTGCTGCTGTTTTAAAGAACGGAAACAGATTTAATAGAGTTGCTTACTAGTAAGTTCTCGTTTCTTACAACCTGATCTAATGTATTCACAATTTACAGATTTATCCTATTAATAAAAGCAACATGACCAAAGTATAAAATGCACTGATATTCATTCAAACATATTACTGTTATGGAAATAATGATAGATTAACCCACGTCATCGAAGTGAACAAGAATTTTGAATAAATCTCTGATCTGCCCTTCAATACTCACACTATTATAAGATAAGAATCCCCCCTTGTACTTGTACTTGTACTTGACGCCTCTTCACCCATCGTGGGTATAGGCGACTTCCATGGAAATTTGACGCCACTGTTTTCGGTCCTGGGCTAGGGTTGTCAGGTGGTGCAGCCAGTCGCTATTATATGATTTTCGGCTAAGATTGAATGGGCGCATGACTATATTCGGCTTTCCGTTTGAAGTGACGCAGAGTGGTTAGACGAACACCTCCTTTTGGCCGTTTCATTGGAATGGATACGGCGATCCATGGAAGCTGTTTCGGCTGGATATACCCAAGGGGGCGCCAGTCCCAAGGGTCGACAGAGCCCGATTGGTGGGAACGGGGGGCACCACGTGAAGGCCGGGTTGTCGTTTGATAGCTGAGAGGCTTTGCAATAAGCGTTGCAATGTATATTTTACGCATCAGCTATCCTTGCCCGCCCGAATCCCCCCTTAACCTCACTGCTCCCACAGCCTCCCCCACCCACCTGAAGTACCCCACAATCCTTACCTCGCCATACTGTCCCTCCACTCTCTGTTTGGATTTCAGGTCTCTTTTGTCTCTAGGGGCTGGCTGAAAGAGATTTGAATATTTGAATTCCATTCTTACAGGAATTCAACTTTTCTACCCTTAGCCATTGCCAGGTCTTGCTAATGTTATATTTTTATGTAAAGGTAATGGTTTCCCATCTCCAGTCATGTTCAACTCTAAGGGTGAGTTTGGCTCATCTCTGTTTCTTACAGAAGGCAGCCACCATTAGCTGAAGACATTTCTGTGGTCATGTGGTCAGCATAACTGTACGCTGAGCACACAGAACGCAGTTATCTTCCTCTGAAGTGGTACCTATTTATCTACTTGCATTTGCATGTTTTTTGAACTGATAAATGAGCAGGAGGTGGGGCAAGTAACAGGAACTCACCCCATTACTCAACACTGGAGTCTCAAACATGGGTTGCCAACTTTTCAGTCAACAACACTAGTGTCCTAAACTTTGAGCCAACATGTCCCACCTCCCTTTTTTTTAATGTACTGGGCATCTAATACTTTGACTTGCCATGTTTCATTTCTTTTCCTTATTTGGTCTCTCCAATATTCCATGTACCTTCATAGTTTATTAGTTTCAGTGCATTTTTCTTCTTCGCTGTCCTTCAGGTATTCTTCCAACGCCCTTTTTTCTTCTTTAATTTTCTGGTGTACTTGCAACAATTCCATTCCCATCTAGTTTCCTTAGTAAATAGAGTCTGACTTTCATTGCTGCGTGAATGAAAAGCTCAAGTCACCATCATTATTTTTCTGGTCTTCTGTTCAGGACTTGTAGTTCTGCTTAAGTCCAATCCAATATTCCAATTGTGTATCTTATTGCTCAGGAATTGCTCAGGTGTTATGATATTTAAAGATGATGATATTTCCTTCACTGAGTTTGGATTTTAAGATGATCTTCATTCTTTCAATACATCTACAAATAAAAAGTTGATATGATAACTCTATTAGGAATCTTACTCTACCGAAAGAAGTTAAAAGCCACCTTTTGTTTTATGTTCTTCCCTCATTTCACTACCTCTATCCAAGTCTGTTGTTCTTCAGAAAACTGATTTGTGACTGTACTAAAAGAGTTTGATTTGAAAATAGGGTTGGAGAAGGTGCTTTCTAAATAGCATTGAAGTTAACAAATAATATAAATAGAACTTGAAACTGCATCACATATAAGTACAGTTCATTGTTGTTTTGCTTTCATTTATCAGTACAATTTTTTTACCCCTGTGACCCGAGAATTTTGTAAAGGAAATACTAGTACTAGTACAAATGCTCAAGCAATATCCTATCCAAATGCGAATTTCAGTGTGAGCTTGTTCCTTGTTGTTTTTGACTTCCATCTAGTGGATACTGTATTGTACTGCAACAAATATTTCATTTACAAATGTTCCAAATGCAGTTTCTCAATCCAAATCTAGTTTCTCAATCCAAATATTGTTAATTCAGCGAGATTGCCCAAGGTTTGACTTAGGAAGGAACACTTCGCATCTCTTATTAAGATTTCAGAATTTTATTTATTATACAATGCTATGAGCTGTTTGATTTTTTTTACTATATTATATCAAAATCAAACTGTAATCTGGATCCTGGACAGGGTGGCAGAAACACCTAAATATTTTGTCACGTTGATTTGGGTGAGGAAGAAATCCTTGAAGAGCACTAAGGCTTTAGAAGCTTTTCAATAAGTAGGAAAAGGACCAGCCAAGTCAAGCACCAGAAGATTCAAAGCTCACGTGGAGAAGGAATCAGATGGGTAGCAATAAAAGTAAGGGGATGTTTGCCTATCAGTATTGGGCTTCTTTGAAGAGTTATCATCATATCAAATGAGCAGTTCTGGTTATTCAGATTATCTAAGGTAATAGAAAGCAGCTTAAGTACTGCATGCCTTCACTGATTGTGTAGAGGTCTCCAAATTTGCATTCCTATCTTTTGGGATTGAAATATTTCCAGATGGTTGCCTCTGAGCAATACCCAATCAGATGTATTAGGCAGCCCTTTTCTCTTTTCCCACTTGAAAGCTTGGAAGAAATGTTGGAAGAAAAAAATAAGGCCAAAAATAGATATGAGAAAATAATGAGTTAGAAAGGGGGGACAGTATTGTCTTCTGGGCTCGTAATAAAATACCAGGACGCAAGCAGGACAGTTGCACAATAAAACATCACCTAAAAAATATCTTAATTCTCAAAAATAGCAGATAACATGGTATTCCTTTTTCTCCTCAGTCTGAAATTAAAAATGGGTCAGAAAGTTTAGAGCTTTTTAAATTTTTCTGTGGTGCTGGAAAGAATTGCTGTCATAATGATAAATTGTGTTGATGCTCATTGAATCTTGCAGCTGTTGAGGCTTTCTTTTATATGGAAAACAGCACGATAAAGTTGTGCAAATCAGTGAGGAGACAAGTTCAGCATCATGGGTTTTATGGGTGGGATTGGGTTTGCAGTCTGTTCCATAATGCTGCAATTAATGAAGAAAGGCACATATCTAGGCTAGTCTCTGAAATATATATGTTATATGTAAAGACAATATTCTTTTTTAGGGGATGAAAACTTTCCATTGAATTAAAAACAACAACAACACCGAGACTAGTTTCAAAATTTTGAAATTTGACACGTTTATCCAGTATAAGAAAAAGTAAAATCAAGGCTATAGGAACCAACAACTTACAAAAATCTTGCAATTGGGCCAATGAGATAACTGTAACCATGCTGTTGCATGGTTAAGCCAAATGTACTTCTTCCCACATTAAAAAACTTGTGGAGAAGGAAATTATTCTGTTTTCTCCTATATTCTGCTATTTCCTTTTGTTATTATTTCCCCCCTGCTTTAACTTCTTTATCCATTTGAAAACTAGCTTCATAGAAGGAACAGGTTTTGTGTAGCCAAAATGTTCTTTGAATTTTCTAATCTTGTACTCTCTGGATGTACTGGATTTAATCTCCCATCATGCCTGACCACAAGATCGAAATCTTGAAGTTGAACCAAATGTCATCAAGTCAATTAAGGTTGTCCTGGCTATTAATTGTGTGGGGTTGATTAGGTGCTACATTGCATTAAATATATCCTTACTTCCTTGCAGTTTCGACGTAGACAATGGCACCTCATCGGGACGGAGTCCCTTGGATCCCATGACAAGCCCTGGATCAGGGCTAATTCTCCAGGCAAATTTTGTTCACAGTCAACGCAGAGAATCCTTTCTCTACCGATCAGATAGCGACTATGATCTGTCGCCAAAGTCTATGTCCAGGAACTCCTCTATTGCCAGTGATATGTAAGTATTTTGAGCCTTTTCAATCATTTTTTTTTTTCAAATGAGAGAATGGTTAATATTGTGGCCCAGCAGGAGCCATTGGAGCTGCCACCAGACTCTGACAGCGAGTCGGCTCTGGAGGATGTGGAGGACCCTGGACAGGGTTCCGACTCCAAGCAGGGCACAGTGAGGCTGGTTGGCCACCAGGAGGCGTCTGAGCCTTGGACCAGTGTGGAGGAGACAAGGGAGTGTGATTCTGACATCAGCAGTGAGTTGTTCCTGGATGCCCAGCACTGAAGAGCTAATAGGTGTCAGGAACAGTTGCGCAGTTACCGGAGGTAATTGCACTCAGCTGGTGGCAATTAGGCTCCTCTCCAGTTTATAAAAGGACTGCTTGTGCACAAGCCCCTTTTGCAGAAGTCAATGCATGAACTAATGTTGGAGAACATTATTGTGAGCTTGGCAGGCTGGATTGCTGCCAAGGCTTATCTGTACTGGTTTGCTGCCAAGGACCTGTCTGTTATTAAATGCCATAAAGTATCTTTGGCTCGGAGTGTGTTGGTATGGGACGAGGGGGGTCAGAACAGGTTAATATGTAGAAAATGTAGGGCATTAGAATTCATTATCGGAAATTTCACAGAAGCACATTTAAATTGTGTATTTGGAGAATATCAACAGTAAGAATTGTTGAATTGTGAAACAAGTTTTAAAGGTCAGATTATGACCCACAGAAGGTAAAGTAAATGATAATTTTGTTGTAGGAAATCTGTTGCAACCTCTTCAGGAGACAAGGAAATTCTTTACTGCAATTTTATTAGGTAATCAGGATTTGTTGTTGACAAGATCTTCTGGTTGGGTTACCATGTTATTTTAATTAAAATAATTAAAGAGTTTTTGAATCTGCCTAAGCTTCTTCCTTATTTTTAACATAGCTAATACAACTTTACTAATTATGAAGTGAAAATTTGATATTGAACAGTGTCAAATCATGTTGATAGCCCATGAACAAATAATAGCAAAAATAGACCAATTCCTTTTGAACAGAAGGGTAAAACAAAACTGCATGAATTTTCTTTCACTTCAGTCCAGAATGCGGCTGCGCGAGCGATTGTGGGTGCACCTCGCTTCACCCACATAACACCTATCCTCTGTGAGCTGCACTGGCTACCTGTCAATCTCCGGGTATGCTTCAAGGTGCTACTTGTCACCCATAAAGCCCTTCATGGTAGTGGATCTGGGTATTTGAGAGACCGCCTACTGCCGATTACCTCCACGCGACCTATTAGATCTCACCGATTAGGCCTCCTCCGAGTTCCATCTGCCGGTCAATGCCGACTGGCAACCACGCGGAGGAGAGCCTTCTCGGTGGCAGCTCCGATCCTATGGAACGATCTCCCCGTGGAGATTCGTACCCTCACCACCCTCCAGACCTTCCGCACAGCCCTCAAAACCTGGCTATCCCGTCAGGCCTGGGACTAAGATTGTAACCCGCCCGAATGGTATGAATGTTGTGTTTTTTAAATTTGTATTGTTCTATATGTCTAAAGTTTGTCTTTCCCCCCTCCCCTCTTGAGTTGTGAGCTGCCCTGAATCCCCCCAGGGAAAAGGGCGGCATATAAATTTAATAAAATACTAAATACTAAAAATTTTGAGGCAGAATGATACTTTTACAGATTACCTTAGATCTTTACCTTAGCAGCTATTAAGGAGGAATTGGAGGAATTTCCTTGAAGCCTCTTCCCATCTTGCTTAGATACCCAGTCTTCTTTCTGCTCCCCATTTAAAACAATAGTTGATTTTGGACTCCTTGTTGCTAAGGTTTTGTGGAAGATTGATCCCAAGTACCTCTAGTTTGCTTTCTTAACTCCATGTTTAATTTTGAACACTTTCTTTTTTAGCTGCCTCCCAAATATGTTTTTCCTCTTCTCTCTCTCCCTTCCTTTTTTGATCCATTTCTTTCTTCTTTACTTTTCCGTTTTACACACAAGCTGACATTGTAACAATAAAAGTAATGATTTGCCAGGTAGAACACTATATTCAAGAGGAGAAAATATAACACCCGCAGATACTTCCTGCAATACCTCCAGCTCCACCCATGCATTATTTATTTTATACTATTTTAATTAAATAATCAATCTGAAATTCGCATGCTCACTTGGAATTTATTGGAAATGTGTCATGTGCTCATAAAAAAAATAGTTAAACTGTGGACAGGAGCAGGAAAAAGCATCCCAGAATGCTAGAGCTAATAGCTGAACTAGTTTTACAAATAGCCCAAGGCACTAGATCATCTTTTTTTTTTTTTTTTTTGAGTAGGCAAATTTTCTGTGGCGTATGTTGAACTGACCTTGGCTGATCTTTAAATTAAGCAGTCAGATCTGGTTTGCATGTGGAAAAGAACTACGTAGGAATTCCATGGCTGTAGGCTAGAAAAAAGTTGAGGAAAAGTTTCCTGGAAGAAGGCTGTGGCAGATGATTTCTGTATTGCTGCCAGAAAATTATATAGAGATGGCTATGAATTCATCAGTATCCAGCTCAACTGAAGATGTTCGTTTCTTATCTCATGGCAGCCGTTGCTAAGAATGCCATACAATGCTTTCCAAATTCTCGATGTTTCACCAGCTTCAAATCTTTTACTTCACTATATATTGACTAAGAATTACCTTATTTTTTGGAGTATAAGACACACTGGAGTATAAGGTTTTGAAGAAGCAATTTTTTTTTAAAAAAGTAGGTAGGTAGATAGAGGGATAGAGAGAGAGAGAGAGAGAGAAATACAGTAGGTAGGTAGGGAGAGAGAGTGTAGATAGGTAAGTAGGTAGGTAGGTAGGTAGGTAGGTAGGTAGGTAGGTAGGTAGGTAGGTAGAGGGATAGAGAGGGAAAAATAGAGATAAAGAGAAATACAGTAAATAGGTAGGGAGAGAGAGAGTAGGTAGGTTGGTAGGTAGAGGGATAGAGAGAGAAAAATAGAGAGAGAATTACAATTAGATAGGTAGGGGGAGAGAGAGAGTAGGTAGGTATATAACTAGATAGAGGGAGAGAGAGAGAGAGAAATATAGTAGGTAGGTAGTGAGAGAGAGAGAGTAGTTACCGTGGGTAGGTAGGTAAAGAGAGTGAGTGTGTGTGTGTGTGTGTGTGTGTGTGTGTGTGTGTGAGAGAGAGAGAGAGAGAGAGAGAGAGAGAGAGAGAGAGAGAGAGAGAAATACAGTAGTAGGTAGGGAGAGAGAGAGAGTAGGTAGGTAGGTAGATGTTTCCAGGTGTATTAATCCATGTGCTGGAGAAGGAAATCGCTGACAACCTGTAGCACCTAAAACTCATCAACCACTTTAACTAAACAGCTTTCCAAAAGGAGGAAAAAAAAGGTTTTGCAATTTGAAAACCTCCCCAAAATGGCCCATTTTTCGCAAAAACAGGCCTGTTTTTTTTCCAAATAAAAGGCATGAATAGCCTGGGGGGGGGGCTTGCATAGTGCTCCTGGGAGGGTGGGGGGGGGCAAAAAGAGCAAAAAACAGCCCATTTTTCATGAAACCGGGCCTTTTTTGTCAAAAAAATACATGCATAGCCTTATGGAGGCTTATAGAATGCTTCCGGGAGCTGGGGGGGAGGGGCAGAAAACGGCCCATCTTTTGCTCATTTCTGCCCTCACCAGCCCCCAGGAACTGTCTAAAAGCCTCCATGAGGCTATGCACGGCCATTTTGGTGAAAGGGGCGGGGCTTCAGGAGGCAAAAAAACGCTGTATTTGGTGTATAAGATGCACCCAGATTTTCAGCCTCTTTTTAGAGGAAAAAAGGTGTGTCTTATACTCTGAAAAATACGGTAAGCATTTATTATATATATGAATAAGAATTCTTTTTTTAAAAAAAATCTTCATTTTGCTTACTTGATTCATTCGCTTCCATACACACACACGCACACGTACACACACGCACACAATTTTTAAAAACAGAAGCATGTATAGCTATGGAGAATAGCAATAGCACTAAAGATTTACAGTACATACCACTTCACAGTGCTTTACAGCCCTCGCTAAGTGGTTTACAGACTCAGCCTACTGCCCCCAACAATCTGAGTCAACCTTGAACTGGTGGGACTTTAACTGCCAAACTGCTGGCAATCGGCAGTCATCAGGAGTAACCTGCAGTACTGCACTCGAGCCACTGTGCCACCACAGCTCTTTATGAATGGAGAAAATGAAGGGGGAAAAACCCTTTTTTTGAGCCAAGAAGATTGCCAATAATGGCTGAATGAGGTTTTTCCTGTCTTCTTCAGCTATAACCTTAAAGCAGCATTCACACACATTAAAGATGCCAAGGTTGAGAACACTGCCTTAAAGAATAATAACCTTTTCTCATATTTGGAAATTTGCTAAGGTTGACATTCTTTCTTTCTGTTTAATGCAATGCATTTGACATTTGCTTTATCTCCAAAATGCTCATTATTTCCTGAGTTGTTGGCAAAATCTGAAGTGTTTTGCTAAGCAAAATAGAAGGGTCAGTATTCTTTTTTACTTAGTTTAAATTTGATTCACTATACCTACAACTCCTGTTATGTTCAGGACAAAAGTAAGTTTGGCAGTAGGTTATATAAGAGCCGTGCCGGCAGTTCGAGTCTCACCAGCTCAAGGTTGACTCAGCTTTCCATCCTTCTGAGATGGGTAAAATAAGAACCCAGATTGTTGGGGGAAATGTGCTGACTCTGTAAACCTTTTAGAGAGGGCTGTAAAGCACTGTGAAGCAGTATATAAGTCTAAGTGTTATTACTATACAAATATATCTAGCAAGGAATCAGATTCAACAGCATTTAAATTTGAACAAGTAAAACCCTCAGACCTTAAGGAATAACATTTGCAATGAAATATTTCAATTTTTTTCTAAGTTAATCACATTGATAATTAATTTGAGCAAAAGTTTCAGTAAACACTTAACATATTTGTAGCAAGGAGAAGCTGGCCCTTTAAATAACAATCCATCCGTAGGTGTTGAGAGGGAGTCACGTGAGCCCTGAGAACCAACAGAGGAAAAGCAGAGGTTTTATTTGTTTTTGGCAGGAAGAGTTGGCATATTTTGCAGTTGGCTGGCATCCCAGATGAGGGAGGTTACTTCAGGCAAGAGTAGAAAACTTCAGGAGTTGTTTTGTTGTAGGCTAGAAACACATTAGGGATTTTCTATGTTTTATTTTATGTTTTTTTTAATTGTGCATTGCGTGTCTGGAACTCTATCTTTCTTTGACATCTGTAATAAGCTTGATTTTATTTTATTTTTTTGTGAATTCTGGAGTTGACTGGAGCACCAGTCTCATATTTGCTGAGCAAATTATTTGCAAACATTTGTTGGATTTCTCTTCCTGTAATTTACTTAGACCTAGATTTGAGTGAGGATTTCCCCTTAAATCCTCTCCTGGTTCCCCAGAAGGCTGATGGGGAACACAAGTTTATAACAAAGAAGTGATGGCAGCAAAGGGACCAACTTTTTGTCACTATTAACCTCCAAGCACATGTTACTTCAGAATCAAAGCATCCCAGAAGAAGGGTCTATGGAGATTCTCAGTCATCCAGGTCATGGTTGTCCCAAGGGTGCTTTTTCAAGAAGCAACTGGACTTTCTTTGTTTTTCCTTGAAGACGTTTTGCCTCTCATCCAAGAAGCTTCTTCAGTTCTGACTCTGAGACAGTCATAACTGAAGAAACTTCTTGGATGAGAAGCAAAATGTCTTCAATGGAAAATAAAGTTCAGTTGCCTCTTGAAAAAGCACCTTTTGGACACTGAGAAAGAGGCTCCTTTGACCCTGAGGGCATCTTCATTATTAGTGTTGTACTGTTTTTTTTCAGTAATTCTGGTTTTTCTTTACCTTATGGTGGTTATAGAGTTAGACAAACTTCTGTAGCATGTTTCTGCCTGCTTAATGCAAAGAGAGACTGTTCTGGTGATCTCTGTTCTCAGGTTTTTAGTTCTAGTTTGACCATAGTAGGATGTTGTTGTTGTTTTTCATCAATCCTACCAACTGCAGATATCGTGTTCTCATTTTTATTGTATCTGTGTCTCTGTGCCCTCAAGTTAGCCTTGGCTCCTGGCAAATCCCTGAAGGTATTTTGGTAAGATTTCAGAAGTGATTTGCCATTGCCTGTTTCCCAAGAGTGAGATAAAGTGATTAACCCTAGCTCACCTAACCAATAGGGTTGTATCATTTGTGTACCTCAAATTATTTATCGTTCTTCCCCCAGTCTTCACTCCAACATCAGGCAGTTTCAGATCTAAATTCCTTGTGATAACTTCAGCATACAGATTGAACAAAAATGATAAAATGGTCTAACTCCCTTACTGATCCTGAACCAATCTGTATCGCCATAAAGTGTACTTACTGTTGCCTCCTGATCAATGTACAGTAATCTGAAAAGTCTGAACAAGTCAGTTGGGACACCAAGATCCCCCTCTCTCCCTCACTCCTGCCTCCCCCCTCTCCTCCCTCTCTCACACACTATAAGGATAGATAGATAGATAGATAGATAGATAGATAGATAGATAGATAGATAGATAGATAGATAGATGGATGGATGGATGGATGGATGGATGGATGGATGGATGGATGGATGGATGGATGGATGGATGGATGGATGGATGGATGGATGGATGATAGATAGATCAAACAAGAACATTATTTTGGTTGATAGCCATAGTTGTGAGTCTTTCAGTGAATAAGTGCAAATCCCTACAGACGGGGAAAAAGTAATAACCATAAATACAGTCAATATATCATAATCAGATAGCTTTTTCATGTAGAAATAGATCCAAATGACATGAATAAATTTATTCCTAGGAGAAAGATGTTGGATAATTGGAGAAGATGTTGGAGAAGGTGCTGGATAACCATTTGTCTGAAGTGGTGTAGGGTTTCCTGCCTAAGGAGGTTGGACTAGAAGACCTCCAAGGTCCCTTCCAACTCTGTTATTCTATTTCTATTTCTAAAGTTCATAAAATTGCAGTCCAGGCTGCCAAGGTATGAAGTAGCCAGCTCTTTCTTTTTAAGAACATTGCCTTATGAGTCAGTCTGTTATACTTATTAAAAAATGGTCAAGTATTGTCTATAGTAAAAAAAAACAAAAAAAACCCCAAAATTAAATTGCAGCAGTGATTGGAACCATTTGAGCCAATTTACAAGTTCCAATAAATCAGATTCAGCAGTAGATTCAGGTTGTCTCTCACCAGTAGATGTAACAACCAAATTAGGGAATTTTCCTCTGTGACTATTGCACATAGTGTTCCAACTGGGAATCCCTGATTGTGATTTGTTTGGTGTAAATGTCCAGAGAGAAAATCCCCAGCTTCGCTTGCTAGTTTCCTAAGAAACCAGAATCTGAAACAGTGAGTTTGGAGCTTTGTAATTGTTCTGGGTTATTGGGCAACACATTTGTCAGGCTGCATTACAAAGCCTGATTACTTGTTTTCACTCTTTTTAAACATGCCAGTTCAAAACAGGGATCAGTCGCTTTCTATTATACAGGTAGTCCTCGACTTACAACAGTTCGTTTTATGACCGTTCAAAGTTACGACAGCACTGAAAAATATGAAAAGTGTGACCTATGACTGTTTTTCACAGTTATGACATTTGCAGCCTGATCATGTGATCAAAATTCAGATGCTTGGCAACCGGTTCATACTTATGGCCATTGCTCTGTCTTAAGATCATGGAATCACCTTTTGCAGCCTTCTGACAAGCAAAATCAACAGAGAAGCAAGATGCTCTTAACAAATTGGTTGGTAACTTACACAGTCGTAAAATGGGGCAAAACTGATTTAACAAATGTGTCCCTTAACAACAGAAATTTTGGGCTCAATTGTCCTTGTAAGTGCTGGACTACCTGTATTATCTGTTTAATATAAACAGACACTTTCTTCAAGAGAAAGTATCCTATAAATTCATATCTTCGTGTGTTAACTTTTGCATCAAATTAAATGCATGAAAGCATTTCGGTCTTTTATTGTAGTCAGAATTGTGGTAATCTCTTGCTCTTTTCCTTCCCCTGCCAAGAAGAAATGAGTAGAAAAGTTTTATTGAGACTTTATTAATCCACAAAATCATTCCTTACCTTCTGAAGTAGTTTGCTCATTTTTTAAAAATTGTTCTCTTTTAGAAATAATTAATTCATGTGATTTCCATGCTTAAAAGAGCTGCCCTCTTCAATAAAAAGTAATTGTGAATGCCACAGTCTTCTACCTAATTCTATAAGGCATGAAATCCTCTTACCTTCATTACTGGTTTGGAACTGGGAATGTGTGTGTGCATGGGGCACTTCTGCACATGCACAGAGCATCCATTATGATGTTTGGGCGGGTGGGCAGCAGTGGTAGGTTTCAAATTTTTTTAGAACCTATTCTGTAGTAGTGGCCTGTTTTGTGGGTCTGGCTTGGCGGCCATGTGACCGAGTGGGCTTGGCCAACTTGGAAAATGTGGTGAAACTCACTTAACAACCCTCTTGTTTAGTAACCAAATTTTTGGGCTCAATTGTGGTCATAAGTTCTCTTTCTTTTTCTTTCTTTCTTTCTTTCTTTCTTTCTTTCTTTCTTTCTTTCATCTCAGTCCCACTTTCTTTTTCTTTCTTCCCTTTTCTTTTTTCTTTCTTTCTTCCTTTCTTTTTCTTTCGCTCTCTGTTGCTCTCTCTGTGTGTCTGTCTCTCTCTCTCTGTCTCTCTCGCTCTTTGTCTTTCTCCCTCCTTCCCTCTCTGTCTCTCTCTGTCATTCTCTCTCTGTGTCTGTCTCTCTCTCTCTTCTCTCTCCCCCATCTGTCACTCTGTCTGTCTCTGTCTCTCTCCCTCTCTCTCTCTGTTTCTCTGTGTGTGTCTCTGTTTCTCTCCCCTCCCTTCCTCTCTTTCTCTGTCACTTTGTGTGCATATGTGTGTGTGTGTGTCTGTCTGTCTCTCACTCACTCAATCACTTAATCACTCACTCTGTGTGTGTCTCTCTCTGTGTCTCTCTCTGTCTCTTTCCCTTATTCCCTCCCTCCCCCTCCCTATCCGTCTCTCTCTCTCTATCTCTCTCTATGTGTCTGTCCGTCACTCTCTGATTCCCTCCCTCCCTCCCTCCCTCCCTCTCTCTCTGTCTATCTGTCTCACTCACACACGAACAGACACACAAATACTGTGGTCATCTTGTTGAGTGTTCCAATCACATTTGAAACACTCAACAACTGGCCTGCATTTATGGTTTTTTGCAGCATTCTGCAGTCATAGGACCAAAATATATGGTTAAAAGTACCTGGCAGCAGCGTTTTTCCCTGGGGGGCTCCGTAGACATCCCAAGACCGATGCCATCACATCTGCCCTCTTCGGGGACAGATCCTCTTCAGAAGAACGAGGGCTCCATGGTCAGACGTTCCTCGTCTTCTAGCCACAACCCCACGCCATGGAAAACATAGGCGCGTGCACACCCACACAATTACAGCCCGGAGCAGGACCAAAGCCCCTCTTCCAACTGGCCCTTCCTCCCTCGGAGGGCTTTGGAGGGAAGCTTCAGCAGAAGCCCAGGGGAATTAGAACATGTTCCTGCCGTTATGTAGTCTCCGAGATTGTAATTGTACAGGGAGTGTGTGCGCGCCTATATTTTCCATGGCATGGAGCCACGGTGAGGCTCTGCACAGCCAGCAATAATTCCAAAGCCCATCTGGGAAGATGAAGAACGCCTCATGGATGTGCTCCAGAGTCATTCCCGGCTGCACAGAGTCTTGAGGTGGCTCCTTGCTGTGGAAAACATAGACCGTGTGCATACCCCATACAATTACAGCCTCAGAGACTTTGGAACGGCGGGAACTTGTTCTCACTCGCCAGGGCTTCTGCAGAAGGTTTCCTCCAAAGCCCTCCGAGGGAGGAAGGGCCAGTTGGGAGAGGGGCTTTGGTCCTGCTCCGGGTTGTAATTGTGTGGGTGTGCGTGCGCCTATGTTTTCCACGGCGTGGGGCCATGGCTGAAAGATGAGGAATGCAAGGAGGGCCACATCTGCCCTGAAGAGGGCAGATGTGGTGGCATCAGTCTTGGGATGTTCTGCGGAGCCCTCCAGGGAAAAACACAGTGGGAGATGGCTTTTTAAGCAGGAAGCTGTCAGAGAGTAGCGCACGCCTGTGGGCTTGTGCAACAGCCAAATCCTGGTCTCCTGTTCCTACTTTGGCTGCTGCACAAGCCCACATGGCAGGAGCTGCCCTCTTCTCTCTGACAGCCACCTCGTTTCCAATGGAGGGGGGGAAATGCATGCGTTTTCCTCCCTCTGCATGGATTTCCCACCCCCTATTGGTAACGAGGCGGCTGTTGGCAGGGCAAGCCTGGTGTGGACAGGCGGACCAAGCGAGCAGTGACTGGGTGGGCAGGGGGAGCAAGCAAGGTGTCAGGCAATGGGAGGTTACGCGGCCTCCAGAATAATGGGTAGCAGAAGACATGCTAAATGTGAGGAACGGATACGTGCGTATCCCCTGAAACCCACCCCTGGTGGGCAGAGATTCCCGCCATTGCCGCTACTTGTTCACCTGAACTGGGATGAACCAGAAGAATACCACTTCTGAATTCTTTGCTATAAATGGTAAGAAAACAGACTGGGATTCATAGAGATCTTTTTACAATATATAGTTTTATTTTTTTCCAATGGAAATGAATTTGGTGTCATGGATAGCAATAGCATCTTGCATTTATACTGCTTCTCAGTGCTTTACATTCTTCTCTAAGTGGTTTACAGAGTCAGCATATTGTCCCCAGCAATCTGGGTCCTCAATTTACCAACCTCAGAAGGATGGAAGGCTGAGTCAATCTTGAGCTTGCTGAGATTCGAACTGCCAAACTGCACTCAGCCAGCAGTCAGCAGAAGTAGCCTGCAGTACTGCATTCTAACCACTGTGTCACCACCTTATAGATGCTTAGAAATGACTAAATTACAACTGTTTTATAATTTATGATGCATCTGACAACCAGAGGTGGAAAGAGTAAAGTAAGAGGAAGTAACTTATGGGGAAGCTGATGAAAATAATTTATAAAATAGTGAAGATTTTGAGCTGTATTATAGAAGAGGATCTTAAAATATGACACGTACTGAATTCAGCATTGATTTATATTCTGTGTTTTGTTTTCTAGACATGGAGATGACTTGATTGTGACACCGTTTGCTCAGGTAGGTACCACATATTTTATGGCTGGATAGAAAAAAGGAGAATCTATATTTTCAGTTTCAGGCTTCCAACTATAGCGCTAGAAGAATTATAATCCCAGCGACAGTATAATCTTAACTGGCAAAAGAAACAAAATTTATTTTTGACCTCTATTGCTTGTTGAAGTCACAATCTGTCATTAGTCGGACACTATATAACATGATGCCCTTTGATGGTGCCAGACACATCTGAATGATGATTGCAAAGGCAAACTGCTTGACAAAAGACAGATGTTCAGGATTTCAAGTGAGCCTAGTAATCTGGTGACTACAGATACTGTACCCTAAGCAGTTGCATTTGTTAATATTTTCCCTAACTGGTATCAGTTAGGACCCTAGAATGGTAACTATTTCTGTTTAAGCATATAAAGAGTTATTCTCAAACATACACACCAGTGTGTTATCAATAAAGCAGGATCGAATGAATTTATTTGAAAATGTCCTTATTCTCTTGTGCACTGGCCGGAGAATCCAAGCATGGGTTAAACTTTGTCTGTTTGGCCAGAGACAGAGTTAGAAAAAACTTGACCATGGACAAAAAAAAGTATTGTCAAGATTTTGTCATTTGAGAGAAGAGGAATAGGAGTTGATTTCTAGGAAATGTTGCTTTCCCTAAGACAAAGGCTACTTTTTGAAAACAAATAATGAATTGGGTGTTTTAGCAGAAGATACAGAACAATTAAAACTCGGACCACACGTCTTCTGAATAGTTTTTATCCCAGAGCTATAATTGCACTCAACAATGAACTAAAGGGCCGCCATCAGTGGGCTGTTGGACAGCATTATTTGGTCTGTTGTGTGGATGTTTGGGTGGTTTAGGGGCAGGGAATTTTGTTGGTTTGGGGGGGTGTTTGGAGATGGTCATGTGTTGGGCCTGGTCTCTGGGTGCCATGTGAATTTTGTTGTATGGGGTATACTGTGTCTATACGTACTATGACAATAAAGTAAAGTTCAAATAGTAAGCAAGAGACCACTAAAACTATCACCCTAGTATCATTGCAGTATCTATGCATTGCAAAACAATGAGCAAACACTTCAGGCACATACCAAAAAAATCCTGAAAAGATTAATAACTCTGGTTTCTCTTCAGATCACCCAATAACTTGTTTAGGAAGCCACCTGTTCAGAATGCTGTCTGTTTATTGTTGCTAAATAACTCAGGGGGAGAAAAGCAGCATACCTGAGGAATTTGAGAGTAAATTTTTATGCACTTTGTTTGCTACAGGTGCTTGCCAGTTTACGTACTGTACGGAACAATTTTGCTGCATTAACCAACCTTCCGGATCGAGCACCTAGCAAGTAAGTGTGGGCTTTTTTTGTTTCCTGCCAAGTTTGCTTTTACTTAAATGCACCTTTTCCATTGCATACGTTCTCCATTATGTATTTATGCTTAAACACAATAACACAGCAAAACAAAGATGAGCTTCATTTAACCTGCAGGAGCCCTCCAAATTCTACTTCTTTTGGCCTCTCTAAATGCAATTGCTGGAAATCAGCAGCATGGCTTCTGACTGCTTTGAGATGGGAAATCCAATACTAATGGCAGTTATTATTAAAAAAGAGAGGAAAAATAATAAGTCCCATCTGCTAAAAATGAGAAAAGTTCCAACCTCACTAGGGTTTCCCCCTTCCTCCACCCAGCTCTCCGCCTCCTCCTTTGCTTAGGCTCCCAGCTGGGTTCGGGGGCTTCTGCCCCTCATGCCACGCTTTGCAAACATGGTGCAGACAGGTGGGGGGGGAGAGAGAGATTGAGCGGTGACTGGGCGGATGGGGGGAGCGAGCAGGGGGGCAGGGCAGGTCAGGGGAAGGAGCATTCCGGTACAGGGTCTCCAGAAGAAGGGAAGGCATGCTAAATTTCACCATCCTGGTTCCAACCTTCCTTGTGTACATGATATGACCATAAGTACTTTGAAAATTGAAAGTCCACATTCATATGTGGAAGGCATTATTTGTTGAACATTGTTCGTCAGACCCGTGGGGAGGGGGGGGGAAATGTATTTTCTATGTTGCATTGAGTATATCCTTTATATTATTAATTGTGCATCTTTAATTATTATTTTTTTAAAAAAATATCGGTCTTTCCCAAAGACATCTAATAATACATGAATACATGATTTCATGATGATGCCTTACTTTTTTTTTTTTTTACTCTCTCTCTCTCTCCTTTCTTCCCCAGACGGTCACCAATGTGTAATCAACCATCTATCAACAAAGCAACCATAACAGGTAAGACACCTTAAAACAGTCATACTATTTTATTAAGGTGGTGTTATTATCTTATGAATATAAGATTGCATAATCTGTTCCTGATGTATAAATACTTTATAAAGGCTTTTAAAAGTCCATAAATATTACTTGTAACTCATGTAAGTATGTAAGTAGAATTTCTGCTTGATTTGAAATCTATTTCCAGTTTCTCAAATTTTTGTTTTTTTGCTCAATCAAGCTACTTGGTGTAGTTTTTATGAGTTTTATTGCTACGAGGAAGTTGCTTATACTATGGTTTTCCCTCTACACATCTCTCAACTTTCTCTGTAGCTGGAGAAAAGGAGGAACAGGGGAATTCCTTCATAATACATTGAATATGAATTTGATACAAACATGAAAATATCTCTATATTTTTCTTCCTGTTTGAATAAAAAGAAAGCAATATCAGTGATAATGATTGAAAAAATTCAGAACATGGGCCAGCCTTTAATATCCTTATTGTAAATGAAGGCCAACATGTATAATATCCAGCATTTTTGTACTTTCTGAGGTCCATTTAGTCAGGAATGACTTTCACTTCCAGGTGCTTTTTTCAAGAAGCAACTGGACTTTCTGCTTTTTCTTTGAAGACGTTTCACTTCTCATCCAAGAAGCTTCTTCAGCTCTAACTGGGTGGTGGGGAAAGAAAGGATTTATATTTCTTGCAGACAGCTGGTCATTTGCATTCTTTTAGTGAGTCGTTAAGGTCACCTGGAAATTTATCTGTGTCCTCAGAGTCACCTGAATGGTGCAAATTGGTCTGGAGCCTTCTTGGAACTGTTGAAAAGACTCTGTTGTGGTCCTGAAAGGTTGTAGAACCTTTCAACAGGTCCAAGAAGGCTCCACAGCAATTTGAACTACTCAGGTGACCCTGAGAACAGAGATAAATCTTCAGGTGACCTTAATGACTCGCTAAAAGAATGCAAATGACCATCTGCGTCTATTGACCTATGCACTCAAATTTAAGAGTGTTTTTCCCACCATTTTGATTTTCCTTCAGTGTTGTACAAAACTGCTGGATAAAAATATTTTGTGTATTTTTAAATGGATTGCTGCAATTGTTCCTTGTTAAAAGTTGCTGGGAATCCATTGATACCAGAATGGGGAACCTGAATATGGAACTACAGAATTTCAGCCAGAGTTGGATAACATCTAACAAAGAGGATCTAAATATAACAAAGTGCACTACAGATGCAGGTTAAGCTTTCGGCATGTAGTAGTGGTTGCAGTCATTTCTGGCAGGAACATCAAATGTATTGGTAATCATTACCCTGATTGAAGGAATGAGCAATATTGTAATCAGCTCCCATGGTTTGAAGGACATTGATGCAGTACCCTGCTATGTTGCATAAATGCATAAAAATATTGTTAGGGAGACATGCTATTTAAGCCATGCGGCAGCCTGCATATAAAGCTTTCATCCTAATTGAATCTGAGCAAATCTGCTACCTGTATTGCAAACTTCCAGAGAACGCCTACATGTATTGCCCTGAGTTCCTTTGGGGAATACAGGTGGGATGTAAATAAAGCACAGTAATTGGTCTGTTAATGTATGCCCAGACTTGCTGCTCCAGGGGACTTTCCCATTCTCTTAGGAAAGAGGAAAACCAGTCTTTACATGCACAGAATTCTAAGTGAAATGAACAGAGAGGCCTATACTCAGAAGCTTTGTCTGTGTGTCATACTTATTTTCTCTTCCCAGAAGGGATTGTTAAATCATATCACAGGAACGTTAGCACTGATTTAAAGTTAAGCATTAAACACCATTGCTACTACAAAATGCAAAGTAAGCTCATTTTCACTTCTGTGAAATATAATACAGATAGGATGGGTTTACCATAAGTTTTTGTTCTTCCTTTCACTTGGTGGCACGTTACATTTTTACTGATCTAAGAGCAAAACTGGGCGTTGAAGTGAATAACTGAATTTAAAGAAAAAAGAGCGTGCAGATACAAGGTGGGAGAAGAGGAAAGAAACCATATGAATAGAGAAATGTTAGTTGTCTCCCTGTTCTAGACTGAGTCCCTGAGCCTGCAATTTACTTTTTTAAAAAGTAATTTTGTAATTGCAAGAAATCATTAGAAAATGTATAGCTATAATGAATTTAATGCCAAACTAGTGTTAAAGGTGACTTAGTACTTATCCCTATCAAAACCTCACATGTATGGGTGTGACTTACTTGAACCAGTACTTTTCTATACTCGCTGCTTTATATTACACTAGGTCCATGATGGTGAACCTATGGCATGCCTGCCACGGTTGGCACGCAGAGCCATATTAGCTCGCACCCCAACCATCAGCTCTGGCACACATGCGCATACCAGCCAGCTGATTTTCGGCCTTCTGGTTGACTCATTGGGGCTGTTTTTTGCCCTCCGAAGGCTGGGGAGGGTGAAAAACAAGCCCAATGGGCCAACCGGAAGTTCGTCCCCGAACTTCCGGTTGGCTTGTTGGGACTGTTTTTCACCCTCCCCAGGTTGCAGAAAAGCCTCCGGAGCCTGGGGGAGGGGGTTGCGCACGCATGTGCATGTGGGCAGGGAGGATTGAATTGATGTGGGCATGCATGCGTGGGTGATAGCGCGCGCACACACAATTGTGGCACGCCATAAGAAAAAGGTTCACCATCACTACACTAGGTGATAACCCAGCGTTGCCAGGGTATTTATTTATTGGGTGAAAGTGTCCAGACCAAACTTAATTTCTAATGTTGGATTTTCTTCCTTACCAGAGGGATCCCTCTTGTGGGGTACGGTGAAGCCTTTACCATGGCAACTCCACTACGCTGTACAGTGGAAGCCATTTTAAGGCACACCGGGCTGTATTGTAATAGAACACATACCCGGAGAGGGGCAGTATTGGAGGTGTCTTGCCCCCACAGTATTTGTTTCCAGAGAGTAAGTCATCTGTGTACCAAGTTTGGTTGAAATTGTTTGAGGCATTCGTGTTTGTGTGAGTAAAGCGTGATCGGAGCTGCCGTCTTTCTATAAATCTTGGTGGTGGGGTGGAGTGCTAGCTTTGTTTCAGTAAGTGGATTGATTGGCTGTGTGGTTTTATCATGATTGGTAATTGGTGCTGATTGATGCTGGCTGTGGGTCTGTTGTTGTTTTGTGTTGTAATGGCCTGGGTGGTGGGTGGGGCTCGTTTGTTGACTAGGGCTCGTTTCCAGATGTCTGGTAGGCAGGAGGTATCATCACATTTATTCATGTTGTGGGGGTGTTTCTCTATTTCGATAGCTTCCATAATTATTCTCTTGTTGAAGTGTTCAGTTTTGGAGATTAATTTGGTTCCTTCAAAATTAATTTCATGTCCTGTAGCTTTAAAGTGCTGGAAAAGGGAGGAAGTTTTTTCTTTTTTTCTTACTGCGTTCTTGTGTTCTGCGATGCGTGCATTTATTCTCCTATTAGTCTGTCCTATGTATGTTGCAGGGCAGATTTTGCATGGTATTTTGTAGACAACTTGGTTTTCTAGCTGGATTTTGTCTTTGGGGTTTCTTAAGATGTTGGCTATTTTTTGGTCAGTGTTGAAGGCTGTCTTGATATTGTGTTTGTGGAGAATTTTGTGTGGTGCCTTTGATGTAAGGGAGGAGGGTGATGCCATTGTCCTGTTCTGTGTCTCGGTTCTTGGAGGGGGAGTCTCCCTTTGGATTAGGTTGGTAATTGTTTTTCTTTGGAATCAGTTGGAGATTGATACGTTTGTGAGAGTGTGTAATTCAGTTTTCAGGTGGTCTTTGTCGGCTAGGCGTTTGGTTCTGGAGATGAGGGTCTTGGCTACAGAGTTGATCTGTGCAGGATGGTGATGGGATTGTGTGTTTGAGTAGCGGTTGGTGTGTGTTTTTTCCACTAGATGAGCCATTGAGTTTTTTGTAGATTAGGACGTCCAGAAAGGAAAGTTGTTTCTTTGCTTCTATTTCCATAGTGAATTGTATTTTGAGGGCTGTTGAGATGTGTGATGAAGTTGTCCAGTTTTTCTTTCCTGTGTGGCCAATTCATGAAAGTGTCATCAACATATCTAAGCCAGAGTTTGGGTTTGTGTTCAGATTTATCTAAGGCATTAGATAATGTTCCATGTATAAGTTTGCAATGACGGGTGAGGGGGGTGATCCCATGGGTGCTCCTTCTATCTGTTTGTATTTTTGTCCATTATGGTTGAAGTATGTGTTGGTTAGGCAGTGGTTGGTCAGGTCCAGGATGTATTTAGTGGGGTTGTGTTTGTTCTGGATAGCTGTCAAGGCTTCTATTATAGGCACTTGGGTGAAGAGAGATATGACATTGAAACTCACGAGTAGGTCGCTGGGTTGTAGGTTTTATTTCTTTATTGTTTCTATGAAGTGGAGTGAGTTTTGTATGTGTGAGGTGATGGATTCTACATAGGGTTGGAGTTGTTTGGCGAGGAATTTGGCAAGATTCTGTAGAGGTGAGCCTATGGAGCTAACTATGGGTCTGAGTGGTGTTCCTTCTTTGTGTATCTTGGGGAGGCCATAGAGTTTGGGGCATCTGGAGGATTTCTCTCTGGGGATGATTCTTTGCTGGTTGTCTTCACTGATGGGAGAGGCTTTTATTTTGGATTTTGTGTTTTCTTCCAGGTAGGTGGTGAGATTTGTGTTTAGAGGTTTGTAAGTGGGGTCTTGGAGTAGGTTGGATAGTTTGGCTTAGTAGTCAGACGTGTTCATCACCACTGTGGTGTTACCTTTGTCTGCTGGGAGAATGAAAATGTTGTCTTTCCTCAGGTTGGTTTTTGTTCTTCTTGCTGTGAGTTGCTTCTGGGTGGATTGCTGGAACAAAGGTCATTGGTGATTGCAAGTCTGATTTTATTGGCGTCATCTGGGTTGATTTTGGTGAGTGTAGCTTCGCATATGATGTCTTCAGTGGGGATGCGTTTAGGGGCTACTGCAAAGTTGAATCCTCTGGAAAGGACATTGGTTTCAGCTGTGGTGAGGGTTCTGTCTGATATGTTGTGTACTGTTTGTTTCATGAGTTGCTGTGGAGGGGGGTTGGGCTTCTGTTGTTTTTCTAGTCTGTGGAGTTTGTTGGTCTGTGTGTCTGTCTTTTAGGAGGTTTCTGTTTTGGCTCTCCAGAGGGCTAGTTGTTTGGATTTGTCCCAGAGTGCTGGGTGGATTTTGTTGCTGAGTTTGAGGTGAAGACTGAGTAGGCCCCGGTTGGTTTGGTCTAGTAGGAATCTCTTCCTGTGGAGTTCGTTTCTGATTAGTGCTAATTCAGTTCTTTTCAGGATCCTTTCGGTGGCTGAGGTTTTAGAATGGAATTTTAGTTGGAAGCATGTCAGGATCCGGCTTTTGTCTTGGCAGTTGCATAGGAATGTGAGGTCACATAAGATGGTGGCTCTTCGGACTTCAAGTTTCTTGTAGGTCCTGATGAGCAGGAAGGTTTCCTCCCCGTAGAGGTAAGATATTTGTTTTCATAGATTTTCACGGGTGTACGTATGCTGGTCTTGTTGTATTCGGTTTTTCCTTGTAAGATTGAGATTGTCTTGGCAACGTTTCAGCGAGGTCTCACTTGCCATCTTCAGGCTTGGTTTTGGGCTTATATGATATGTATTTAGTGTCTGATAAAGGAGGAGAACCTTGTGGCTTTGTGGTTAACACAACTGCCTAATATGTAATACAGCACAGGTTCTAATCCCAGTAAGGGTATGGCTAGCTGATGAGAGCTAAATAGCTTGAAATAGATCTATACTAGTCTCCCTTTATTTATTTATCAGCACAAATACAACATACATACATACATACATACATACATACATACATACATACATATGATAGGCACGTATGACTTAAGGACATGCTAATGAAGATGATTTTTCACTGCAGATAAACATTTATAGAGTAAAATACAACTTCTAAAATACGAGATATTTAGATATGCAGGTGTTAGAGTTTGTAGGCTTCATGTAGCCAATAATAAGTTTAAACCCTGCTCTGTTGATCCTGTTTTAGGAACAAGGATACTATTATCTCCTTACTTCTCTGCTCTTAATTTTACATTACTTGGTTTCTTTTATTAATAGGGATGGTCATCTTTTCTAACCATTAGTTGCTTTTTTGTTTGCCATTTCCTGCCCTCTTCTCTTAATACTGTAATTATTTGGCGTGTGTTGAATCACTGACATATACGAATTTATATCAGCACTCTTCACAATTAATATCCAACAGTTTGAGTTAATCTGCACAGCTGTCTGAAAGTTGCAGAGTACTTCAATTCTGAAAGGACAGCATTACAGCAGAAAGTCCCATTAAAACAACTTACATGAGCAAAATCAGAAGGTGAAAGATTATTATGTGGTAAATATATATCAAAATATATAGAAGGCAATAATTGATGACAAGGCATGTGTTGTTGTAAGCCTTCAGGTTAGTAGAAATCCATTTTGTAGTTCAGAAATAAGAATATTGATTTTATCCTGGAATGGGGAGAGAGTCTATTCTTATGACAATGCAGCGTTTTTTACAAAAATATGTTTATAGATTGCCAATATTTAATTTCCCCCCACTATATAATATCAAGGGAGAAAAGATTTTGGGTAATTGTGAGGAAGCCAGGATAATTTTAACGTAAGTATGTACAAGATTAATTTTGTGCTTATTCAGCTCTTTCCAATTTTTTTCTACACATTAAATGCATATACTATATTTAAAGTTAACTAATGCTAGGCCACTCCAAAACCATTAGTTACAGGTATCCAGTCTCCACTTAGGTTTTCCAGAGCATCCCCAGATTGGACAGCTAAAATTCAACGATTATCAGTTTTTAACACCATGCTTTTACTGCTTTGAGTCATTTGAAGTTTGAAAATAGGTTGATTAACCGTAACACACCTATTTTGAAGTTTTAATTATTAAAGATTCTAAAAAGAGCTGGAATGTTTTGATCCCATTCTTCCAGTAACAGTCTCTAATTATCAGACATACCCCTTATGATCCTCAGAGGCCAATGTAATAAAAATACAGCTTTGAGGTTTAAAAAATCCCACATGATTTAAAAGCTCACCAGGGTATAAGAAATACCAATACTTTTCTTTCTGTAACAGCAATTACTAAGATGACAGGACCTCACTGATTCTGAGGTTTATTATTATTCCTTAAAACTAGATACCATCTTAAAATTTATTCCTGGGATTAATCCAGCATTCTTGCAACAGTAGCCTACATTATGTAGTAGCCTACATTCAACGCTATGAATGTATGTTTCATAATAACCATGATTATTAGAAAAGGACTGCAAATTTAAAAGCTGTTTAACAGTATAATCCTGTGAAATCCTACGCATAAGTAAGTCAAATGATATTTACTTTGGCTTACACTCAGGAAAATATTAATAAAGCTGAAGATTGAAAAGAAAGTTGAAGCAAAACACTGTATGAGCATAAGCATGGAATTTCCTCTGGAAGCAGCATGTGGGAGTTTGAACCAAACATTTCCCTTCTTGTAAGAAACTTTCTCAGGTCTGAAATTTAAACTTCAAACTATAGGGTTTGCTTTTTCCCCTGGATGGGTCAGATCCAACTAGCTGAACAAATATAAAGCTGATCCAAACATTTAAGAGGTACCAAAGGTACAATTTCGTATTTTGTCTGAACTGGTTTCCGTACCTCTAATCATAACATTATATTTGATGTTACAATAGTTACCATAACACCAGACTTTTACAGCACCGGCACAAAGTTTCTAGGCAGGGTACATAAACCCCTAGTAATGTGGCAATATAAGGTTAATAAAGACATGCCAAGACAAAAATAATTTTCCAGACCACCTTAGCCTGTTACATCAGTGTGAAATTTGGCTCCGGATTTCTCTCTCATAGTGTTGCCAAAGGTGTTGAAGTGCTGACAATTCAACTTGTGTTCCTGGTAAAAAGTTTCCCACTTAATGGTCTTTAGTGCAGAACAGAGAATCTTCTTTGATAGCTGTAGGATTATTATTATTTTTTAAGAATGAATTTGCCGTGTACTAAATGCTTATTTGGAAGTATTGGCAATCTCAGGTTGAAAACAGTTGAGGCATTCATAGTAGACTTGATAGCCAAAGTCAGGGCCTCAGTCTGTGGTTCAAGATGTGCAAAGCTTCTGTATAAAATGTTGAGGGTTCCAATACTACAATTTTCTCTCAATATTGCCTATAAACTCAACTTTCCTCATATTTTTGAAAAGTCTATTAGAAAAGAACTGCTTCTTCTGCTCATAATTCAGGAATATCTATAATTAGAATTGTGTATGTGTTCATGTGTGCAAGAGAGGGGGAAGGAGGGAGGGAAGGATAGACAGAGAGAGAGAGAATGAGAATGAAAATGAGAGTAAGAGGTGTATGTTAAACCTATCCCTGGTACAACTGCCTCAGGTTGTAGTCACATATTATGTGGAAAACAGGCCCATCAATACCTTTTGCTATATTTGCTATGTCACCCAAGAGATAGGGATATTTTGTAATTGATGTAAAAAGTGAATGATGTAACAAAAATAAAACAAAGCCATATAATACACAATAATCATAGTATATGTTTTGTTCTTAAATTGGCACCTTAAAGTTGTAAATTTTCAAGATCCTCGCAATAGCAGGAAATATTTCCATTCTATGAAAATTCAATGGAAATATTTAAAAATATTATTTAAGAATCATTATTTAAGAATAATGAAAGCATCATTTGCAAACTTTTAGAACATTGCTATGATCTATAAATATTTCTGTCAAAAACATTGTTCTAAGACATTTTCAAAAGAATTTCCACGGGACTACTAGCCATATCTGCAGAGAGACTCTGAATGTTGAGTGAGGTGGCCAATTAAAGCTAATTCTTCTGTATATTTAAACACTCCTAATATTTAATATATATGCAACTTTACATGGTAAAAATACAGTATCCTCCAAAATGTATTTCTTTAGTTTGCTGTGAATAGAATAGAATAGAATTCTTTATTGGCCAAGTGTGACTGGACACACAAGGAATTTGTCTTTGGTGCATGTGCTCTCATAAAGAAAATAAAATAGAATACATTCATCAAGAATCATAAAATGCAACACTTAGTTAGAGCCATAGATTACTAATAAGCAATCAAATTATACTAGGAAACAAACAAAACAATATAAAATTTAAAGATACAAGCAACATGGTTATAGTCATAAGTGGGAAGAGATAGGTACTAGGAAGGAAGGAAAGAATAATAGTAATACAGTCTTAGGTAATATGACAGTGTTGTGGGAATTAATTGTTTAGCAGATGTTTATGTTGGTTGAGACATACAAATAATTCCATCAATAAATGAATACATTCTTTATGAACATGTTCTTAATGGACTAAATTCTTAGACGTGTATTGTAGCCTATATAATTGCTATTCCAAACTTTCTCTCCTGTCCTTGCCCTGTCTTCCTTTTCTCATATTCTAATTTTTAAGCTGATATTAATTGCATAGCATGAAAGACATCTTTCCCTCCTGTGCCCAGCTTTTGTTTTTATTGTGCATGTTTCTTTAAATTTTACCAATTTTTCTACATTGCTCTCCAATCCAAAAGGTGTTTTCCCTTTGAATGAGTCATAGTTTAGGTGCACTGAAGCACACTTATTAAATTAGGTCTTCGGTATATGTAAAACATTGGATACAGTCCAACCAAAGTTAAGCACTTTTAAGCCTCATTGACTCTCAATGGGAGATTAAACAGTCTTTCAACAGGAGCCGTTTCTTCAAAGCAATGAGCTTTTTAAAATATCTAATCTTAGCTGGATTCTGGCCATTTTTTCACTAAAGCAAAGCATTTGAAGGCTTAAGATTTCACTAAGGCTGCAATCCTGTACACATTTACCTGCAAGCAAACCTTATGGAATACAAAACATCAAAGCAGTTTGCTCCTAACTGTGTTCTTATCCATTCCATAGGTGTCTTCATATTCTCATTCAAAAACCTCATTATTGACCCTTGATAAAATTATACTTTTAATTTAAAGCCTAATAGAATTGGTTCACTATATTGAACCCAATTAATACTGAATTCATAGTCTGCCAAACACTTTCCAATCTATGACAGAAAATGCAAGAGGAAAATCATCCATTTCTTGCTTGTTTTGCCAATATAGAAGAGAAAATACTTGTCAGGTAAGATTTTCTGCATCTGTCCATCTCAGTAATCCAGAATGATGCCATGTGTACTGAGAGCTCCAGATGAATGTTATATTTCCACACACTATTCACCTCTAGAAAAATACTTCGTATTAGAAATTTTTGCATTGACTAGTAATTATTCTCAGTGGTAGGATTCAAATAATTTAACAACCGGTTCTCTGCCCTAATGACCAGCTGGGTAGGCAGGACTAGTGGTCATGTGACCGTTTGGGCATGGCCAACATCACTCAGGTTGATGGGCGCTTCGCCTTAGCTGTTACAATGTAATAAGGGTTAACCAGTTTCTGCAAGCAGTGAAATAAAGATTAGGCTAGAAACAGCACCAGAATGTTTCCTTCCTGCCTTCCTTACAGGATTAGCCCTGTCAAGTAGAAAAAAACAAAATGAGATTTCTTCCAACAACCGGTTCACTGAAGTGCTTAGAAAGTTAACAACTGGTTCTCCCGAATAGGTGAAAATTGGCTGAATTCCACCACTGGTTATTCTCCATCATTTCAGACAAATATATTTCTCAGTCAAATTGGGATATGCTAGAAATTGTTTTTACATTCCAAGTCTACTATCAAGCTACCAATTTTCTAATCTTAACCTACACCCGAATGGTACTTCTTACAATATGCTGTTTTCCAATTGCTTTCCAATTCTTTTTCATGGTAAAAAAATATTCAATGTTCCCACCCAATTTTCTACCCCAACCCAGTGCCTTCTATAGCACAACTCCCATTATCGTAAACCAGTATTCACAGACTTTTATGATGCCAATGGAACAGAAACACCTATTTGTAGAATTATGGATGGGACCAAAATTATATGCCACTAATCACTGTTTCCAGAATTTAATATGTAGTTATACTTCTACCAAAGCCAAGGAGTCTCTCCCGCTCACTCCCATCTCCTTACATAACTTGCAGTTGAGCTGTGCTTTTCATTTTTGGAACCTTTACAACATCTTCTCCTAGTTAAGATAGCTGTTTGACTAATCATGTCAGAGATACTAGAGATTGAAAATGTGCTTCAAATAATAAAAATGAGAAAGGTTGGGATAAAAAAATGTCAATGTTCTTTTCCTGTCTCTCTTCTCTCCCTCTGCTTTTGTTGTTTTCAAATAAAAATCCAATCTTTTGGGATTATGCCAAAATCTTGAAAACCAGTACATAACCAGCCATTTTTTTAAAAAAGGAAACATTCTTTTAGGTTTGCAGGAACTCATTTGTGTTTCACCAAATTCACTACAACCTTTCCTACAAAAATACATGCAGTTTAAATCAAATAAGCCAAACTTAAGAATTTTGTGTACAAGATCTATCCTTGGCTAGCTCTACTTTCCTCATTTGATCACTATAATGCATATGTAGATATGTATGAATGATGGAAGATCTTTTTACTGCTATTATCCATTCACAACAGTTGCTAATTAGTGAAAATTGCCCAGGAATCCACCAACAGATTCACATCTATCTTTTGCCCTATCCTGACCTAAGTCAATATAAATGTTACCATTTGTCAAAAGACAATTTAATACTATCTGCATTTGCTTACTGTCATCCCTGCTTAACTCTTCCTTGTTCATCAGGATAAGTTAAAAGCAAATAAAAAAGACATAGAATAAAGTCTGATGCAAGTACAAGCTCCATTTTGGGAGCTTTAATACTATGGTGGTGGTGGAAAGTCAGGTACCTATGTCTTAAATTGTCCTTAAATCCAGAGACAATTAAAGCAGGAAAGATAATCTAGAGATAATCAAAGCAGGAAAGTAGGAAAGATGAGAACAACAATAACAAAAAACAAAAAAGCATTTTCAACTTATTCCCAACCTATAAACATTGACCAAGCCTGTATTGTAGTATGAACTATGTACAAAAGAACAGATTATTTCATGAAATTAATTACTCTGACAGTAAGCATTACCTGTGAACCTGCATACATACAGCTGCATTGATGTATGTTCAAATTCCATATTAACTACATACTGTATATGGCTTCTGCAGAAGAAATTGATTATAGTAGTTGGTTGAAAGTAGTTTTTTCTTCAACTCCCAGCCCTCTTCTAATAATTATGTAAGTGGGAACGTCATACCCATGAAAATACAACAGAGGACAGCAAAGAGCAGAAGGTGGCTTTCACAGAGTTAATGGAATCCCTAATGATAAACTTGTGTAGGTTGTAATACTGTGACTTTAGTACAGAAAATTAAAGAAGAGTACAAAGGGATTGTTACTACGAACAGTTCATATGAGATGTTAATATGAAAAGAGTTAAGTTCAAATGTTCATTATTCCACTGCCCTTTCCCATATAACTTTAAATGCAGAAATGAAAACTGCTTTGAAAAATGCTTGTGAGGATTTATGAGTGAAATGTAGCAGGAAATATATAACATACACACAAATAAACATATGAGGATTTTTAGCATCTTGAGAGATATAACCACATCCTGTGTCTACGTCTTCTTCTGGGCTGGATCTTGTAATCCACTCCAATTAGTTTCTGTTCCAAAAATATAAACTGAATAGTGAAACCATGTCTTAACATTAAAAAATAGTCCTCATTCTATCTCAAAGACAGGTGGCTTTTTTTCGTATCTTCCCAAACAGCCAACTGTTGGTGCTATCTCTAGAGGAGCATTCAGAGGTCAAACCATGATAGCCACCTACACAGCATAGAAGGGAGAAGGCAAGCAATAGGAGAGAAAAGTTTCAGCAATTTGGGGAATGTATGATCAAATGTCCCAAAGATGCTGTTCAAAAGGCAACTAGGCTTTCTTAAGTCTTTTTCCTTGAAAATGTTTTAACTTCTTATCCAAGGAGCTTCTTCAGCTTTGACTGAAAGATGGGGAATGGAAGGTTTTATGTTATTTGCAGTCATCTGGTTGTTAGCCACTCTGAAGGTCCATTCTTAGCTCTCCGAGAGTAGTTGGCGTCACTTAGGCCTTTATCTGTACCCTCAGAATCACCAGAATCAGAGTGCAAATGCATGTGGAACCTCTCTGGGACTGCTGTATGGTGGAATGAGAATGATGAAAAATGAGTCAGCTTGATTTATATTTATTAACCTGTTCCCAAGAAAATAATGCTGCTGCATGTAATATTTCAAGATGCGGGTCTCGGAGACAATAAGGTATGATCAACCAGTTGATACATAAATACATATATTCTAAATGAAAGTAAATACTAATTTCTGTCATGATTTTGCTATCTATGTGAAGGGTATCGAATTTTTCCAATACATTTTAGAAGCTGTAACTTAATACTTCTTGTGTTAAGTGTTTTTTAATCAAGGCAGCCTGGTCTAACTCAAATATGGGCTCCCGCTTTCATCTTTCAGCTTCAATTCAGGAGCCTTCGCAGGCAGCCGCTTTCGCAACAAACTATTTTTGTGTTAAATTTTATATTTTACCGAAAAAGAACCCCTCTGTTTCTTGATTGGTAAAATGAAAGCTTTAACACAGTGGTGAAATTCAATTTTTTTTTACTACCAGTTCTGTGGGCATGGCTTCGTGGGCATGGCAGGGGAAGGATACTGCAAAATTCCCATTCACTCCCCACTCTGGGGCCAGCAAGAGGTGGTATTTTCCGGTTCTCCGAACTACTCAAAATTTCCGCTGCCGGTTCTCCAGAACCTGCTGAATTTCACCCCTGCTTTAACACTTCTTCTGTTGTGTGAATAAGGATTTTTATTTTCTTTTGTAACATTAGAAGGTTCCAAGCTTTTTTAGAGTTGCTGGATGTATGGGAATCCTTGCTGTATTTGGGAAACAGGAAATAACTCAGAGGTCAAATTGTGCAAGTGACTGTTGAGTTCGGCTGGCTTGTTAAAATTCCCATCATACTAAACTCTTTTCCATCAGCAGCGGCTGTTAGGTAAATTCTTCTTTCATATGAAAGATTGCAAAAATGACAGGGAGAGCATGGAGGGCAGGGTGGGGTGGGAGAAAGCCTGTGTTGTGTATGCCAAAATAAATGAGGGGAGAAGTCTTCTGAAAACCATTGAACATAATCAAGTTACCCAACCTGACCAAACATTTTTCATGAAACATGGGAAGACTTGGCACACATGTAGAGCAAACAGAAAAGAATTCACTGGAAAAGATAGGAAACAGTTGTAATATTTTTAGGTTATCGTTTCAGAAAAAAGGAGAATATTGATTTTTACCAACAAAAAAAAAAAAGTGGTGTATATAATAAGGGCCTCTCTCACTTGCACTCTCTCTTTTTCCTCTATTCAGTGGAGGGAAGGTTGTATGAGGACATCAAGGAGTGGGCAGTTATAGTGGCCAGGCTCTGAACTATATCTATCATGTTACTAGGGAGCGCTTTTGATGATGAACTAGTTGTAATACTCAGGGCTTTTCACTTTGATGGGTAAAAGATTCCAGATGCTGCTGCAATAGTACTTTCATTTCTGCTTCCCAGAATTGGAATCTCTGCCAAAAGCTATGTGGGTTTAGATTTGCAAGCAAGAAGTACAATAACAATTTTGTTTTGTTTTGGTCTCCTGATGTTCCCTGTCCTTAAGATTTTCTTGAAGACATTTTATTATCTGAAGTCAAGAACAAATTGGTAATTCCTCAGTCCTTTATATAACCAACTAGGCAGACAGTTTTGAAGACTGGTGGTGGTGGGAGGTCTTCCATTTAACTGGGGAACTGGAAGCTACCTTTACATTCTCAGCAGGGTGATATACATACACTGCCTAATGATTGAGCTGGCCATGGATGTAATCTATATACAGTATATAAAAATGGGTGTGTGTGTGTGTTTGTGTGTGTGTTTGTGTGTGTGTGTTCCAGCATAACTGGAATGCCTCGAACAATTTCAACCAAACTTAGTACATGGATTACTGACTCTATGGAGAAAAATACTGTGGGGGTAAGACACCCCTAACACCCCTCAGGGTGTATGTTCTGTTAACATACAGCCTGTTGTGCCATATTGCCATACTGGCTTCTACTGTACAGCACAGTGGAGTTGCCATGTTAATGGCTTCACAGTACTCCACAAGGGGGCTCTATCTGGTAAGGGAGAAAATCCAACATTAGGAATTTGGTGTAGACATTTTCCCCTTATAAATAAATACCCGGGCAACGGCCAGTCTTAAATAAAGAGTTAAATGGGAAGAAAGCAACAAAATTTGTTTTTATTCAAAGCTTTGGTTGTGCCTTATAGATGTTTGTAATCATATGTGCATACATATATTTTTATATATTTAACAGGAAATTCTCAAATAGCCGCCCACAATCTGTTGTCCTCCTGGTGTGCTAAATTAATTTTCCATAATTCTCAGCACTGTGGTTCTTGGCCATATGGACTAAGAAATCTGGGAGTCTGATACAGCAAAGAAACTTCCCACTGGGGAAGACTATACCAGACCTTTGGCTGGAAAATTCCACATAGATACCTTTTGCTAGAGATTTCATCATCAAAAATTGTGATGAAAGAAGAAAGAAAGCAGTAGTTTAAAAGTAGAAAAGCTAATAATGACTTTAAGTTGCTTCACCTGTAGGCAAGGGATAAGCCACTGGCAAACATCATGTCAAGGGATAAGACACATGGCTAGGAATATCCATAGGAGGTGGTCAGTGGTGTCCAAATGGTGGGTGTGACCAGGCAATTGAAGGCCCACTCTCTTTTGAATTGTGTTATATGTATGTACTGTATAAAAGAGGCAAGGTATTAAATCACCTGACTGTGCCTGTCCTTTTGAGCTCCCCCTCCACCCACCCTGGATGCCCCTGGGCATGGCTTTAAAAAACAGCTATATTCCTGGAGGATTGTTATGCATGGTTAAGGGAGCATGAAGTTCAGCCTTTAGAGTGAGCCAGCCCTGATGTAATATTTAATCCTGCTTTAGCATTATATGGCCTCAGCACACTTCTGTTCCTCGTGGCTGTGCTGGAGGAGGAGTTCATAAAACTTAATTCCAATATCACTACTGTGGTTTAGTAACATGTCCAAAGGGGACCAACAAATTGTTGTCCTGCTAGTAAATGCAGCCTGGATTGCTTGTACAGCACTTAACTTTTGTTATTCAAGCTATTATCTGTGTTCCTTCACAATGCTGAATTAAAAACCAAGCAGTCTGGGTTTGTACAATATGCTAAACTACAACACATTGACACTCATAAGTAGAATCCTTAGGACAGAATTAGAATTCAAACATGTATGTGGATATTCCCTAATTTTATTTCTGTAATAGCTACCTTACGGGATAACTTGAGCTAGGAGAGAATGACTGGCACATAATCAGTCACTGTGGTTGGGAAAAAACCATAGAGAATCGGCTTATATATATATATAAAAGCAAGGTTTCGTCCCATTTTATCTTTACTTTGCAAGAACTTCCATCAGCCACTGTATTTTATAAAAGGAATTGCTAAATGGAACAGCTCATGCAGGCCAGAGTGTCATAGTTCCAGCCCCTCCCCTCCTTTTGAGTGTTCCTGTAGAAAAGGGGAGGGGCTCTATTGCAACATTTTTGCCCCTTCCCAGAATATGTCACTGCCTAGTTGGTATTTTCTGATTCTTGTAAAGAATAGTTCGTCAGTTGGCAGTAAGTCCAATGCTCATACTTGTTTCTTTTCACACATGCCTCCTTCCAGAGCTTTCCAAGAAATGATAAGCCTGTGTGTCACCTTAGCCAATTTTATGGTCCCTCAATCTGTAGATCTTTAGCTCCCGTAATCCCTATCCATCATGACCAAAGTTGAAGGCAACTGGACTGCAGCAAATGGAATAGCTATCAGTCCTGGGGGTGCAGTGGTTAAAAGTGAAGTATTACAGGCAAACTCTGCCTACAGCCTGAAGTTTGATACTGATGGGGTTCAAGGTTGACTCAGCCTTCCATTCTTCTGTGGTCAATAAAATGAGACCCAGATTGTTGAGGCAACATACAAAACATTGTAAAACACACAGAGAGTGCTGTAAAGCACTATGGGGTGGTATATAAGCAATAGTATTGCTAAATGCTATTCCTATAAGATAATTTGTACAGAGCACTCTTGGTCAGTACATAGGAACTAGTACTCTGCGCTGAACTAAAAATCCTTTGTCCTTCCCGTTTAAAATAGGAGTCTGGATTTGTATAGCAACTACAACACAGCCTCCCTAAGACCTTTAGAGTAGCTAATGCTATCAAAGATAACTATTCACTGTGGATCACAGTAAACCCCATTCTTGTCACTAAATCTTTGAGTGGTAGCAGCTTCGTCAACTGTTATCATGTAAACAGAACCAACAATATAGTTCCTATAATACTGGGACTACCCTGGATAGTGTAGTTTTGCTTGTGACCATTTCCTACTTTTCAGGAAAACGATTTGCTCCTATGAAGAAAACAGCTTCCTCTATTATTGTTAAAATAACATTACCCTCGCTTTTATTACTAGTTACAATAAAGAGATTAATATTCAAGGCTTTGGGGGCAATATCTGACGCTCCTGATTACTCTTGTCACGAGGACAAGTTGCCCTCTTCTCTCCAGCATCATGGAATAAGTGAGCCGCCAGCACTAATGAATCAGCAAAATCATTAAGATTTTCCAGATGGAGAATCATTTTGTGAACATGTGGTGTTTTTGGACAAATAACTGACTGTTATGATGTGTTTAGCTCTTCTGCTTTTCCCTGCTTTGTGAACTTTTAAAATTAATTGCCAGAAATTTACAGATGTTAGGCAAAACAGAGTAGAAATTAGATGGTTTTCCTGAACAAAACTGTCTGGCATGAACATCACCAGGGAAAAATAGCTAAATGTCACAAGGAAACCCTTTATACTATAAAAATCGTGTTAAGGTTACAACTCCATTCTTCTTGTTGAATATGCAGCTTTAGTCATACTCAAGTGATATCAGTGGAACAATCTTCAGGCCTCTCTGCTCAATGCCAAGAGATTTAAAGAGTGATGATTTGCACTTTTGCAGCTCTCATACATTCTGAGAGAAGACTCAAAAGTTAATGCAAACTAAATAATACAGTACTGTAAATGCAGAGTGACCAATACTGAAAACAGGTATCAGAAGAAGGCAAGAGTGAATATCTGTTGTTTGGCAAGCCAAATATCTGATACAAGAAAAGTTACACTCAAGGCAAGCTGGACACCTGGGAACTGAATAAACATGCCCAAAGCAATCTTTTTAGTATAGTAAATTATTTTCTTCTGGGATATTTTGACTTTCCAGCCCTGGAGTTCTCCCTGTGCCCAGCAATCAGTTTTGTTATTTGATTATGCACAAGCCAAAATGCTATGGAAAAGACATTTTCACAAAGCCTTGGATTTACATTGCTACAAAGAAATGTTGAGGTAGGCTTTTAGGATTCTAATCTTAATCTCATTATAGCAGCTATCCCATAATCCTTTAAAAAAGGAAGCTGGAGTAAAAATGAAGCATGTATCTATACTGAACTGGATGGTAGCATTTTAATATCATAAACTAGAAGTTTACTTTTCCTTATTTTTGACCCAAAATGGCTGTAGTTGATTCCATTACCAGAATACTTGTACATTTTTTTCACTACATGTTAAATTGTCCCTGATATATTAAAGTCTGTGTATCTTGTACTGGATTTTGATAGTGTACTTCCACATATCAAGCATCAAGCATATTTTGCTCCTTCTTCACAACAATCTTTAAGAAAGTCCTTGATGCAACTAAAGAAACTAGCTCACAATCTTTGCACCTGAGGGGATTTAATTTGTATGTCTGGTTCCTGCAGACCAGTTAAGGCTGTGTGCTGCTACATAGTTTAACCCCATCTTCTCCATTCCCTTGATTTTCTTGCTTGCTTGGAGAGTACTTGGAAATTTAAAAACTAGCGTATCTTGCAAAGTTGTCATTGGCCCAATAAAATTAAAGTGTATTTTGATTTATTAATGTGGTAGTTGAAATAGCTAGGCTTGCTTTGACCTGTATGTGATGGTATTCCTGGCCTTCCCATGAGATAGGCAGCATATAAATTGAAAGAATGAATAAATATGGCATGTCCCATAGCTTGGATCCGGACTTTAAGCATCATTATCCCACGCTTCAGCAATTAAAGTAGCCAATCTTAATTTGGTGTCCTTCAAATGGGACCAATTACAACTCTCAGAAACCTGATTAACTGACTAGAAAATCTACGGGTTGCAGTCCAGTATTTAAGAAGGCACCCAGGTATAAAATGATTAAATTAGCAATGTGGGGTAGGGAGTTGCGGAATTTCCATAAATTGTTTCCATGCAATAAACGAAGGAAAGGTGTTGTGCAGGTTCAGCTAACTCCAAAATTATATATCCAGAAATCTGCACATTAATGGATAGGAAAAAAAACCAGTGCAGGCTGAGAACATGAGAAAGACACCGTAATGTAGAATATTTGCACCCTATTGCAAATTACTTCTTTTTTAACTTCTTCGCTTTTAGTTCTGCACCTCAATTAGCAATGTTGCTAATTATCATCTTTTTCAGGAGTGCTTAAAAAACAATCACCCCAAAGCGGGCCCTCGTGTAACCCTTTCAGTAGCGCTAGAGAAAATAGCTAGCAGAGAAAAACGATTCTCCCTCTATGGCGCGCTTTGCCTTAAGGAGGTTACGAGAACCGGCGCCATCCTTTTCCTGCTCTGTTCCAGTCCGGAGATTACCAGCAGCCGACGCGTTCCGAATAAGAGTAGCCTCTGAGGGTTGGTTTCTGATGTCGCGCGAAGCATGATAAGAATGCCATTGACGTCAGCAGACGCATCAGCAGGACGAGCGGCACCCCTGCACTTCAAACCACACCAGGCAATTGCAGCGCTTTGAAAATTAAAAGCCGCTGCTCTCGGAAGGGAGGGGAGGGGGGTGGAGGGGAGGAACGCGCCGGCTCCTTCTGAGCTCGTCGGTTGCTGCTGCTGCTGCATTTTCCTGTAAATAAAAGGAAGAAACAAAGAAAAAAAAGGCTGCAGTGTGTGAATGAAAGTAGTTATCATATACATTGAGCTTTCTTTGTTTGTTTTCTTGGAAAACAAACGGCATCACCCGTGCGGGTTATTGGCCGGCATTGAGTTGGCAACCAGACAAACCCCAGTTTCGAATAGCCTTGAAGGGTGACTGTGACGGAACGGGAAAGATTCCGAAGGCAGACATGAGTATTGGAAGCTATCTAATCAAAAAGAGTATTGTAACTCAGCGTTAATAGCTTGTGTTTTCCAAGAAGCTATGTTGCTGAAATATAAAATACCTAGAATTTGGAGGAAGTAGTAGAATCTAATATGAGTGTCAGGAAAAAAAATGCAATTTTATGACAATTTATTTCCAAGGAACAGAAAATGGTGCAGTCTTTCGATTTATTGCCCTATTTTTTTTCCTACATTGTGAAAACAGTCTTGTCAGATAGGTTGAGACAAGCAGTGCTGATAAATCTTAAACTGCTGAAGGAAGTTTGATGGCCAGACACTATTTCTCAGCCAATTTTCAGCCAAAATCCATAGTCTACCATGTATGTTGCCTAAAAATCCTACAAGAAAAACCCATCACAATAAGGGTGATAACTATACCTATGTGTAGCTAATGCATCATTCTTTAAGGAACTGCTGCCTATAGCTGTGAAGCATGATAGTTGGTGTACCTATAGAACTGCCAAGGATGAAAAGAAAAGGGGAACAGCTAATCTTAACTATGCTGGGTTAGCCTTCTCGATGTTCAGCCATAATGTTCAGCTATAGCCAACTTACCAACATCTGGAAGACAAGTTCTAACTGATCTATGCTTGTTTATGTATGCATGCTTGCACCCAGAAGGAGATGAAGCACAAAAAGATGCAACATTGTCTTAGAAAATATTTGGAAGAGCTAGCAAATGAAACAAGAATTTTCATTTTAGTATTAGTTAAAGTATGGAGCTGGACAATTATAGTTTGTCCTTACTAGAAAGGCAATTAGTTTGCAATGCTTTTGTTTAAGATACTTCATATACCAGCAACGATCATAATGTAAAACTGAACAAGTTATATTCATAATGAAACTTCAAACAGGAAATGATAAGCTGTTTCAATATTATGAATAGTAAATTTTGGTCCCAACACAGATTAGTATTGATATGTACTGTAAGTTTAAAGTATTGATTGTAAATAAACCCAAACAGCAAAGAATCATGCTGAATGATAATTAAGGGACTGCTAGGTGAAAACTTCAGGAAAAGATGCCAGATTGAGAAAGGCCTATGATATGTAAGCAGGCTACAGAGGATGTGGAAACAACAACATTGTAAAAGGAGATCCTTGAATGGGATATCAGTGAACCATGGATTTTATGACTAAATCTGGACTGCAAGAATTTGGATGCCTGCTACCTGGCAGCAGTAAATTGGACAGTTGGCAACCTGGATACAATAGCTTTAAGTGAGCTATTTGTTCAAAAAACAGAGTATCATAAAACTGTCTTGTAACCACCCTCAATTATTTCAACCAGAGCTTAATAATGATCTTTGTAATATGGTGTAGGGGCATAAGAAATACAAGTCTTTAAGAATCAGGGCTAAAGATACTTCAAGGTCAACACTGCTGAGATTAAACTAACTCAAAGAGTAGCAACAGCTACTAGACTAGAATCATGACTTTTAATATGTGAAGGAAGGGAATGGGCAGTCCCTTTTATGCTGCTCTGGTTCTCCTGTTTGTGATTGAGGAAGGTGGTTGGAATACCAATGGGCAATTAATACGTGGTTTTTCTATATATTATAAATTCTAGTTTTCTAGTGTGAAAATTGATGTGATATTAGCTAAAGTTATCAGCTAAGGACAGCTAGACAGCTAGATTCAAATGCTCATCCAACCACAAAATTCATGCACTATATTTGCAAAGCACTCTTAATCTGGTTATTAAATTATCTGGGTGTGCATAATACATTGAATTTTAAACTTAACAGTAGTAGGAGTGTGTTTTGATATCTCGAATAACTGTATATCTTAAAAACAAATCTGGTACAGAATTAAGTTCAAGCTGGAAATCATTCCTGGACTACAACTTAATATACAGATCAGTGGTGGGTTCCAGGGGCACTACTGCCGGTTCACTCGTGTGTGTGCTTTGTGTGTGCATGCTTGATGTGCACTGCGCACAGGCGCAGTGCAATTAAAATTGTTCTGTACATGTACAGAACTGAAGAACAAGATGGTGCCATCAACAGTGCTGCCCAGGGAACCAGTTCGGGGGCGTGACAGGCCTGGATCACTCCCAGTTCCAGCAACCCAGGCCGCCAAATCGCTACCAGTTCAGCCGAACCGATCCAAACCAATAGGAACCCACCACAGATACAGATTCGTATCGTACAAATCTGTAACCCAAATTTGGGTTCCTCTATTGTGTAATCTATATTCTAATTTCACAGGATATCAAAAACAGAACAGATTTTAACTTTTGGTCTAGTGCTTAAGGCACTAGGCTACGAACCAGGAAACTGTGAGTACTAGTTCCACCTTTGGCATGAAAGCCAACGGGGTGACTTTGGGTCAGACACACACTCTCAGTCCCATCCGCCTCACAGGTTTGTTGTGAGGAACGTAGTAGGACAAAGGAGTGTTATGTATGTTCACCACCTTGAATTACTTATAAAGTATTAAAGGCAAGATAAAAAAGTAATAAATAAATAATAAATAACCTATAATGTAACTCCATGATGGCACAGAGGTTAGAATGCAGTATTGCAGGCTAATTCTGCTGACTGCCAACTGCCGGCAGTTCGAGTCTCACTGGTTGATTCAGCCTTCCATCTTTCTGAAGTCTACAAAAGTCTACCCAGACTGTTGGGGGCAATATGCTGACTCTGTAAACCACTTAAGAGAGGGCTGTAAAGCACTATATATGTCTTAGGATCCTATGATTAACTGAATCATGGATATTAATTGACTCTGTACATTTGTCAGATGTACAGATGTACATTTGTCACAAAGGATAGGTTTCTAGGACATTTTAGCTGAATTTGTGTATTGTGGTAACTTGGCTAGAATCTCAAAACTTTACGTTGGCAATGTTGCCATGAATATCAATTGCAGAGGGATCCATGCAGGCTACGTTGGCTTATTTTGAGAAAGGGTGCGATTTGTGTATAGAAAGTATGGATTGACTAGTTATCAAAACCATTGTTTATTTTTAGAGATTGTCTTTTTTTTCTCTCTTCTTTCTCTTCCCTCCTATTTGCATCGCTTGAGTTTCCCATACTTTGATATATAAAACAGGAAAACTACAAATAGTCCTCAACTTACAACAGTTCATTTAGTGACTGTTCAAAGTTACAACAGCACTGAAAAAGATGGCTTAAGTCTGTTTTTCACACTTACAACCATTGCAGCATTCCCGTGATCATGTGATCAAAATTCAGACTCTGGGCAACTGACTCATGTGATCACCTTTTGCCGCCACCTGACAAGCAAAGTCAATGGGGATTCACATAACAACCAGTTTACTAATTTATCAATTGCAGCCATTCACTTAACAACCGTGGCTAGAAAGGACTTTAAATGTGGCAAAGCTCACTTAGCAACATAAATTTTGGGCTCAAGTGTCATAAGTCGAGGACTACCTGTATTGAAGAGGCAGACTAGTTTTCCATAATATGATGAGGCCTGACCATGAAGGCCAGTTGCTTTCCCATCCTTGTAGAAACCTACGTTACAGGCTTTCTTGTGAGAATATAGTAGGGAACAATATATACTCACCTGAACAACTGGGGAAATGCATGATACACTACAGGTGAAATACACGTTTTCCGAAAATGTAGGAAAGTTTAGACATGCCTTTTTATTCTGGGACAGAAATGTAGTTTGCTACTCAGTTCAGGTTGTTTTTTATTCAGATCTCCCTAGGCTCTCCCATCTGGACTCCTGCCTTCCTATGTCTGGGTCACTTCCTGTTTAGTTGGATTTTTCAGCCTTTTCATTCTGACCTCATACCTTCCTCATGATTTTTCTCGCCTTGCTGCCATCTGTCTCTTTCTCTCTTTCCGGACACTGAATATCACACTATCTTTTTTTAAGCAGGATTCCTTCTGTCATGCAGTTTGCGATGAGTTTAATCTGTTCTAATATATTGAATTTCACCTTCATGTGGTATCTTGTAAACATGCTTTTTTTTTGTGCCTTAACAAGGGAAGAGTTGCTGGTCGTTTTACATGACCTGCTGCTGGGAAGTAGGCAAAACCAAACATTTTCTTTTCCAAGCTGTTCTCTTGTCAGGTTTGCACATGTTTGGTAGAGGAGGAAATGATTACTTTGAGCTTCAGTTCTGCTTGCATTGCGGACATTTGTTGGGGGTGAGGGAGTGAGGAGAGAGAGAAATTTATTTTGAAAATCTCTCCCTACACATTATACTTAATTATGAAACAAAACCAATATAGAATGTAAAAGAACTGATGTACTAAAAAGTTCTATCCTCTACCACAAGCCTTCCACATTCAGTGAGTTTACTCATTGGTTTTCAGTCTCGATTATGATTACAGTATTCAGAAATAAGTCCTATGGAATCTGAAAGGGCTTATTCCAAGCAATCAAATAGAAAGTTGCAGTCCAAAATAGCCATTTTATTTAGCAACAGCAATAGCACATATATTGCTTCACAGTGCTTTTAAAGCCCTCTCTAAGCAGTTTACAGAGTCAGCATACTTCCCCCAGCAATTTTGGATCCTCAATTTACCCACTTTGGAAGGATGGAAGGCTGAGTCAACCTTGAGCCTGATGAGATCTGAACTGCCAAATTGCAGGCAGCAGAAGTAGCCTGCAGTACTGCACTCTAACCTCTGTGCCACCATAGCCCATATCCACCTTTACTTTAAAAAAAATACAGAATGTATTCTATATTCAATATGTATGTGTGTTTTTGTTCCATTATTCCATTACTAACCTAAATTTATGTATGTATATAAATCTATGTTGTGATCCAAATCCACTGTATAAGTTGAAATAGGGCATCAGCATTTCCTGATTCAAGGTTAATTACAAATATAATTGAAGTTTGGATTGTTCAGCATGCACCTCATCAAATAAAGATGCCTAGTATTATATGATGTGTCTTAAACACAAGCATTTGTACACTGATTGTCCTTCTAGACTATTAACTGTAAATGAGACATGATTGGAATTGGTGCTAGGAAGGATGTGACAAATATTATAAGATGCATAACTGTTGCTAATATGGCCACTTAACATACTAGATAATTATCAAAATATGGTTTAATGTCTTGATTAGAATAAAAATATTTTATTCTAATCAAGACAAATACTTTACATTTACAGTGGTAGCGTTAACAATTTCTGATGCTTTTATAGAAAAAAGTTTTTATATAATGGCATGTGAAATCTTTTATATCAAAGTATGTAAAATCAGTTACTTCTCAGTACATTAAATGTACTTATAAACTTGTGTTCTGAATTTTAAAGGAAGCTATAACTACATTTTGTGCCAGTTTGGTACAACATATCTTTGGTGCAACAAGTTGGCGAAAATGAGAGTGACATCTCCAAAGAAAAAAGGGCAAAGATTTTTTTCTTGATCCTCTGAGTCTAGAGTCTACCTGCTCTAACAGGTAGCAGTTTATCCAGGGCTAATGCAAAGATCTTATTACTATGTGCTGGCTGAGCTTCTTAACTAGAGATGGCTGGGACTAAAATTGAGACATTTGGCATACCAAATAGGAATTTTTCCATAACTCTGTAATACTTCCCTAAATAACTGGGCTCCTTATTGGGTAATCCTAATCGGGTCTATGACAACTCACCACACCCAACTCACTACAGCCAACTCATCACAGCCAATTTGCCATGGCCAACTCGCCATGGGACAATTGGCCATGCCCAACTTGCCGTGGGAAAACTTTCCACAGGACAAAAGTATCAAAGAAATGGTGAAATAGAATGATTGAAGAAATGATGCTAAAGGAGGACCAAAAGAAATGTGGATGACAAATTTAAAATATTGTTTTAATTATTTTAAATAATGAAATAAAATTATTGAATTGTCCTGTGATGAGTTTTCCCATGGGAAATTGGCCATGGAGAATTGTTCCATGGCAAATTGGCCCTGGCGAGTTAACCATGGCAAATTTGCAGCCGTGAGTTGGCTGTGGCATGTTGGATGTGGTGAGTTGTTCCATTCCATCCTAATCTAAGCAACAACAAAAAAATCAATGTACCCCAAATAAGGGATTATATGGTCATAAAAAGGAAGGTAGTGATAAGAAGAAAAACTGTGTGTGTGTGTGTGTGTGTGTGTGTGTGTGTTAGTGAAATTGAATATATTTTACTTAGTAATAGGATAAGGTTTTATAGCTGAGTGAGTAAACAAATAATTGTTGAGGTTCACAAAACACAGTGCCTGCCTTTCTGGAAACTTTATTTCCAATTGTATTAGTTATGGTGGTTTTCTCCTTGATTACTAGTAGGATGTTGCTGGAATAGATTAATCCTGTAGAAGTTGTAGGGCAAATTCTGAAGAGCTTAACATTTTGAAACAGGGACATCTCAAGTCCTGTTTTTTTTAAATCTCATTCTGGAGAAGACTTTCACAGTTGGAAAGGAAGCTGGATGGTTGTGTAAAGCAACTCTTTATTCCTGTGCTCCCTCCTGAAAAAAAATGCTTTAAAACTGGACTAGTGAAATTCAGCAGTATGGTTTGGAGAGTTTGTGGTCTTTGGATAGGACCTCCCTGATGTAAAAGCGTTGATATCACAAAAATGCTCATGACTCCACAGTAGAATGTTATTTCTAACATGTAGATCACTAAGTCATATAGTCATTTTTCTTCTCTTCATGGGGTTTTGATAATACTTCTTGTAGTAATGTTAACAGAAAGGTTCAAGAGATGGGACAGATAGGGCATTAATATGCTATATATAGAGTTGGAAGGGACCTTGGAGAGCTTCTAATCCAAGCAGGAAACCCCATTCCATTACCATTTATCACACAGATAAGAATGTGTACCCCTTATGGTGCATATCGCAGGAAATATATTTTAGATGCATTTCTATCCAGTGTCTATGGAGATTCTCATTCATCCAGGTCATGGTTGTCCCAAAGATGTTTTTTTTTTCAAGAGGCAACTGGACTTTCTGGTTTTTCTTTGAAGACGTTTCACTTCTCATCCAAGAAGCTTCTTCAGCTCTGACTGGATGGTGGGAAATTATACTCCTTGCAGACAGCTGCTTATTTGCATTCTTTTAATGGGTCGTTAAGGTCACTTGGAGGTTTATCTGTGTCATCTGGGTCATCTAAGTGGTGCAAATTAGTGTGGAGTTTTCTTGGAATTGTTGAAAGGATTGTGTTGTAGATTGGAGATAGATGACTGTGGCATCCCTCGCCCTCTGTGGCGAGATAGCTGTTCAATTTTGACGTAGATGGCCTCTTTAACCCCCTCTTTCAAACCAGTGATCTCTCTGTCCAAAATATGGATTTTGTTATCTTCAAAAGAGTGTCTTTTAAATGCCTTCAAAGAAAAAACAGAAAGTCCATTTGCCTCTTGAGAAAAGCACCTTTGGGATTTCTTCCATTATTTCTCTTCCCAAAAGCACAAAAATAGCATTTTACTGGGAAATAGTACATCCTTTTTTCTATATTGGTAATATGCTCCTTAAGAGATAAAAATATAGTATATTTAATTTAAAAATGTATCTCTATAGCCATCCCAATCATTGTTAGATGCCAAAGTCTTTTACAACTGAAAACAATAGCTAAGTTTTTCAGTCTTCTAAATGTCATTTGGATGTGCTTAAGATTTGTAAAACCTATTTACATATATAGATTGTATTTCATATAATGTTATTTCTTCACATCAGCCTTAGTCTGTTGCTTATTAAAATCTATATGCTGTTCTTCATCAGTGATGGTTGGCAGCCTGGCTGTAATCCTGGTTGATCAGTCATCTTTCTTTCCTGTTTAGCGATAACACCTCCAAGCAGATGAATGACAGCCTGTTTATTCTAAATGTTCAGTTTACCACAAGCTCTTTTCCCCCCACACACATATTTGACTTTCATCTGCAAGGGATTTATGGAATTTATGACTTGGTTCGTTTGATGTGGAAGACTTCCACATGTGAGTGATGGTGAGCTGGAAAACCTTCTGGGAGTTTTTGCCAAGAATAATTGGCTTCTGCATTGTGGAACAGCTCAAATCTTACGAACATTGCAGGGTGTAATTTGGGTGTTCATGTTGCCCATAGTTCAAAGCATTTTACTAGCCCACAGTGGCACACTCAGTTTCCTGCCGGTTGGCTTTGAATATGTTTTTGAAGGAGGTAGAATCCTATGTGAGGGAGAGGCCAGTGTGCAGTTTTGGGGACTAAAAGAAAGTTAGCACAAGTTCCATCCACTTTTATTAACAGATTTTATAATTATTATATCGTCTGCGTTCTGATAAATCTTAGAAACTATTAATGATTTGAGATTATGTTGTTGACCCTCTCTTCAGGAATAGCACTTAACACTTAGATTTATATATCGCTTTACAATGCTTTACAGCCCTCTCTAAGCTGTTTACAGAGTCAGCATATTGCACCCAACAATTTGGGTCCTCATTTTATCCACCTCAGAAGGATAGAAGGCTGACTCAACCTTGAGCCTGGTGAGATTTTAACTGCCAAATATCAGGCAGCCGGCAATCAGCAGAAGTAGTCTGCAGTACTGCACTCTAACCACTGTGCCACCATAGCTCAATAAGGAAAAGGAACTATGCACTAATCAATCTGGCACTGATAACTGGGAAGATTGGACCATGGTTTCTCTACAGTTCTAAACCCACTGGAAGTAACTGTCTTGTGGTCTCCTCATGAGGAGCAACTGACTAGAGCACTTATGGACAATCTCAAGTCCTTTCCTTGTCCGGAGAGGGATTGTGAAGAACCAATCCCTCCATCTTCAGTTCACCATTTCTTCCCTGGAAGTCCACATCTTTATATCCCATGGCATTGCATTCTGATTAGCAAACAAAGTTTAGCATGACAACTAAATGGATACGTAGCTTGCCCCAAAAAGTAAAGGTTTTTATTCACTGATACTTCATCAAACTGAAGTATGAAGTTATGTATCATAAGGCTCAACCATTGACACACTGTGCTTTTACATTTTTATTAATGATTTAGGCAGAAGAAATCAGATTTGCAGATAACACAAAATTGTAATACTTTTAAACAACAGAAATAACCTTCAAAATGACCTGGAAAGGTTGGTAAAATTGGGCTGAAAATAATGGACTCAAATTTTTAAAAAGAGAGATGCAGAGATTTTTTTGATAGAAAAAAACTTCAGAGAAACTTCAGAGAAACAGTTATGGGGAGATACCTTGTTAAAAGTGTTTATGAAAAAGAGTTTAGAATATATTAAGGGAATTTAAGCCAGTAGTATTATGTAGCTGCAAAAAAAAAAAGGCAAATTCAGTATTAAGCTGCATCATCAGAAGTATCATCTACAAATGACAGAAAATAACAATTCCATTGCATTCTGGTCAAAGCCCACTTTGATACTATGTCCAGTTCTGGGAACCACACTTTAGGAAGGATTCAGAAAATTGAAATCAGCCTTTCTATAACATGTCTATTATTCTGTCTCTCGTATTCTTGAATAACGAATAATAGATCTTGACTGTCTTGACTGAAATATAATTTTAGTTTTTTTAAAGAAAGCTACTATATTACCCCTCCATCTTCTTTTCTCAAGGCTAAACAATCCTAGTATCGTCAGTCGTTTTTTGTAGAATTCAGCTTCCAATTTCCTGAACATCTTTGAAACAACTTCAAAAAAGGATACCTAAGATGATCAGGAAATTAGAAGCTGAATTCTACGAAAAAAGACTGATGATACTAGGATTGTTTAGCCTTGAGAAAAAAAGATGGGGAGGTAATATAGGAGCTTTCTTCAAATACCTAAATGATATTTCACAGAATAAAGTCAAGATCTATTCTTTGTTATTCTGGAATGCGGGACACAGAATAATAGACATAGGTTTATAGGAAAGCTGATTTCAACTGAATGCTAAAAAAGAACTTCTCAACAATAAGAGAGTTTAACATAAGAACTATTTGCACTGAAAGATGGTGGGTTCTTAAGCAGAGCCATGGATAGAAGATTGTTTAATTTGGATTCACGCACAAAATAGTAGGTTTGATGTAATGAACTGAATAGGCCAACTTTATGATTAATGAAGGGATTTGGAGTTTTGTGCAATAAAACTTCTAGGAAACCATCCTTTAAAGGAAATTTCATCCTGGAAGTAAACAGATTTTTTTAGGTGTATCTACATATGTTACCACCAATTATTACCAAATATTTTGGACTTGCATGTCTTTCTTGGAAATGATACATATGAAATTTCTGTGTCACATCTACACCTCATGACTGATATGACACAATTAATTTAAAGGGTACAGTATGATATTTTGGGCTTCACTGAACTGTCTTTTATGAAGAGATACTACAAATACATTTTATTTATTTATTTATTTATTGAAACTTTTAAATGAGAAGATAAAAGCTAATGCAAATTAACATAAAGTAAAAAAGAAAACAAAAAGTCAAAGAAAAAGCAAAAGTGTAAGAAAAGAAAAAAAGTTGAAGAAAAAGGGAAGGGAGAATGAAAGTTATAAAGAAATGGCTTTCAATTTTCTTCACAGCAGTTATAACTACAAAGTAAATGCTATGACTAAACAGTGGTGGTACGCCTTTTTTAGAATACATGTTGATGATGTACTTTTTTTGCTTCGGTTGTTCACTTGAATTATATCCTCGAAGAAGCAAACCAAGGCAAAAAAAACCCCTTATATCTGGAATTTTTTTATGGGAGGTGTCAATATATCTAGGCATACTTATTTGGTGTTAGACTTACTTCATTTTTTAAAAGGAAACTGACATGTTCTAAAGGAAAACAGTGCCCTCAGAATGACTGTGCAATGTATCAGATTTAGTTCAATTCGTTGCTTCACAAGCAAACATAGCATTTACCTGCAACTCTTTAAAGGGACGCGATGGCTCAGTGACTTAAGACGCTGAACTTGTCGATCAGAAAGGTCAGCAGTTCGGCGGTTCAAATCCTTAGCGCCGCATAACAGAGAGTTCCCGTTATCTGTCCCAACTTCTCCCAACTTAGCAGTTGGAAAGCATGTAAAAATGCAAGTTGAAAAATAGGGAGTGTTAAGTCCTCGACTTGCGATCCGTCCTAAGTCCTCGACTTACGGTCGGCTGCAAGTCCTTGACTTACGACTGACAGCCGGCAACTGCTAAGCCGTGCCTGATTGGCTAAGGCTCGGCTGGCTGAGCGCGGGCTGTTTCCACCCTTCCCATTGGTCACCCTGCTTGACAGCTCATGTATAAATAGCTGTCAAGCAGGGCGAGGTGCTGAACTCTGTATATAGTTACCTGTTAGCTGGTTCTGTTAAAATAAAAGCTGTTTTACTTACCCCAGCCGTTCCACCCCTCTTCAATCAGTTCAGTCTTCAATAGGGACCACTTTGGTGGGAAGGTAACAGTGTTCCGCTAGAAACGACTAGCTCATATGTGCGAGGGGAACCTTTACCTTTAAAGCAGTAGTAACTTTTTGAAGCATCTTTTGGGATTTAACCTAAAGCACTTTTCAGGCCCAGCCTTAATCATAACCTTTTATTACCAAGACTATTTTGGATCCCAATAGGCCCAAAAGCTTCCTTTAAAAATAAAAATGATAAACAGCCACAGCCCAGCAGATGGATGTGTGCCTATATGCTTAGGAAAAGGTCAAATATAAGCAGAGGAGAAATGAATCATTCAGGGAGGAAGAACTACAGGTCAGATAAGTAGCAGTTTATCTTAAATTAGCTTTTTCTAACTGTCTTGGTCCCCTATGGCAGTCATTTTGTGACTGGGCAAGCTTCACCAAGTATCCGTTATTTGATGAAAGCAGCCATGTTGGAGAGAGAACAGCTGAGCCAGCGGGAGGAGTCAAATGGGGAATTAGTCTGGATCATCCTGAATAGAGAGTATGACAGAAAAGGAGAACTAAAGGGGTATCAAAGAGAGAAAGTTCTATTCATTCTGACTGTGCCTATTAACCAAATTATCCCAGAGGGGATACTCCTACAGCAAGCAAATGACTCATCATCCCTGCCAGAGGAAAAAAGTACATATTGAGTTGATAATGTAAACTCTGAACTATTCCTTTTCTCCAACAATCATTTTTAATTGTTGCTTTATGTTAGTGGAAAATGGTTCAAAAAGCATAAGCCTGTTAATCTTATTGCATAATATCCTATCACACAGAGAGTTTTCCATAATGCTGGGTGGAGGGAAGTGGTGATAAAATAAATGTTTTCCAGTTTCTGTCCAAGGTTACAGCCACATGGAAAAGCCAGATAGAACATAGTTTGCAATGATATCAGACAAGATAGTTCGCCAGCACTGAATCATTCCTAATAAGCTGCCAGAAATAATGAGAAAACACAGGATGTTGAATGAAACTACACTGACCTACTAGGCTGTTAATTTGTGAAGTATCAATTTTACTTTGCCTGCTTGCCGGTTTTGCATTTAGTAAATATTCCAGGGGACAGAAATAATGCTGAAACAGAAACTTTTACAACCAGGAGTTTAAGATTACCATGTTAAAATGCAATCAAAACAACGTGAACTCAGAAATCAGTTCAGTGGAATGTATTCCCCAGAAAAGGCATTTGAGATTCTGGTTTTATAGCAAGCTCCTAAGGCAGGAGTCTCCAAACCTGGCACCAGAATTCTGCGAGGTGAAGTCCACAAGTCTTAAAGGTGCCAGGTTTGGGGACCCCTATCCTAAGTATTCAGACGTAGGGGGAGTTGAGTAAGGCTGCAGTGCAAATATAATCAGCGTTCACAATCTCATAGAAGCTTTTTTGATAATGGTAATATATTGAGGCACATGGCAGGCTATATAATGCCAATAAATGTATTCAAAAGTGGGAAGCAATCACCTAAAATGGTACTATATTACCACCCTAGAAATAAAATTGCAGCCCAGGTTGTAAGGAAGCAGAATTTCCTGAAGGCATTGTCCGTTTCCCATATGCAGGGGCCTTAAAATTATTTTTCATACAGGTAATCCTCGACTTACAACAGTTTATTCAGTGACCGTTCAAAGATATAGCAGCACTGATGACTTATGACTGTTTTCACAGTTACAACATTTACAACATCCCCGTGGTCATCTGATCAAAATTCAGAAGCTTGGCTTGGTTCAATATTTATGACAGTTGCAGTGTCATGTAATCACTTTTTGCAACCTTCTGACAAGCAAAGTCAACGGGGAAGCCAAATTCACTTAACAACCGGGTTATTAACTGAACAACCTCAGGGATTCACTTAACCACTGTGGCAAGAAGGATCGTAAAATGGGGCAAAATTTACTTAAGAAATGTCTCACTTAACAACAGAAATTTGGAGCTCAATTGTGGTCGTAAGTTGAGGACTAACCTGTAATTTGTAATTTTATCTTCCAAGACAGAGAAATTAGTTAATGAGCAATCTCCTTTCTTTACTTCCTACACAAGACAAATTGAATGTCCGATTATATACAGAGTACAACCTATTTACGTATATGAGTTGATCATTCCCTCATGATGTAAAATCTGATTGCAAGTGCATAATTTGTTAAATATATCTACAATTTAATATATCACTATTACCTATACACATTTTGAGGTAGAAATATGAACTATGAAAGTATACAGTTTTGTATTTCTTTTTAAGGCTTGTGTGTTTGTGTGCTTTGTGATAGTTTGTCTATGCATTCATTCCTAAAGTATTCAGGGAATATTTATGTTTTATTTCATTTACTTATATATAATTTCATTTCGCTTTGCATATAGCAATAGACTTATATACCGCTTCATAGGGCTTTCAGCCCTCTTTAAGCGGTTTACAGAGTCACCATATTGCCCCCAACAACAATCCGGGTCCTCATTTTACCCACCTCGGAAGGATGGAAGCCTGAGTCAACCCTGAGACGGTGAGATTTGAACAGCCGAACTGCAGAACTGCAGTCAGCTGAAGTAGCCTGCAGTGCTGCATTTAACCACTGCGCCCCCTCGGCTCTCAAAATAAAAATTTTTGAAACCCACCACTGGTTTTCCCAGTTGCAATTTATGGCTGTTAAGTTTGGACCATAAGAAAGGCTGAGCACCAAAGAATTGAAGTCTTTGAATTATGGTGCTAGAGAAGCCTCCTGAGAGTTCCTTGGACTGCAAGGCAATCAAACCTCCTAGAAGAGATCAACCCTGACTGCTCTTCAGAAGGCCAGATCCTGAAGATGAAACTCAAATACATTGGCCATCTAATGAGAAGGAAGGATTCAGTGGAGAAGAGCCTAATGCTGGGAAAGATCGTGGGCAAAAAAAGAAGGGCACAACAATAGCAGTAGACTTATATACCGCTTCATAGGCCTTTCAGGCCTCTCTAAGCGGTTTACAGAGAGTCAGCATATTGCCCCCAACAATCTGGGTCCTCATTTTACCCACCTCGGAAGGATGGAAGGCTGAGTCAACCCTGAGCCGGTGAGATTTGAACCGCTGACCTGCTGATCTAGCAGTAGCCTGCAGTGCTGCATTTAACCACTGCGCCACCTTGGCTCTGACAGAGAATGAGGTGATTGAATGGAGTTACTGAAACAGTAGGTGTGAGCTTAAATAGACTCCAGAGAATGGTAGCGGACAGAAGGGCCTGGACGAATGTTGTTCATGGGATCGCGATGGGTCAGACACAACTTTACAACTAACAACGAACAGAATAAACAAGACCAAATCAATTCTTAAGGAAAATATAATGAAGTAGTGAAGTTTTTAGTCTAAATGGTACAAAACGATCAATGAGGATTCTTGTTAATTACGTTGCAAGTGAATTCATTCAAAATATCCACCCAAAGAGATTGCTTCAGGCAGAATGTTGAATATAAGAAGGGATAGCATAAGGGAGAAGACAGAACAAATGCCTGCTGTCTCTGGATAGATATACTGAAGCGAGATTCAGATGCCAGTAGTTCAGTGCCACTTTTTCCTTGGGCCATAAAATATCTTGAGTTGCACATGAGCATCATTTGAAATTGCTTTATGCTGAGATTGCTTACATGAAACAGAAATCAGTTCTGGGATAGTTGTTCTCTACAAGTTGAAATTGTTCTCTGGAAATTGCTATGTGATGTTCACCGTCCAACTGTACTTGACCTCATCCAGATTCTGGTCCTCTCATTGTGGAAATTTCTTAAAAATCAGGATTTTCTATTTTTCACCAGAAATCTATTTTCCATGCTAGAGAAGCCATAATGGCTTAATATTCACATAACTTTATTAATAAAAGTTGCAGCTTTCAAACTTTTAAGGATTATATCCACAGATTACTTAACTCCAAACAAACCAAACCATTTTATATCCATGATGTGTGCATTTTTTTATTCTTTCCCACAATTATTTGAGTTTATGAATTTAGAAAGAAAGATCAAATATGTGTTAGTGATGAAAATATGAATAAAGAATAATGTCCCTGTCTATGGTTGCCTATGAATTTGTCCAAATATAGTCTTAGCTTTAGGACTAAGAATATTTGTATGGACTTTATAAGTTTACTTTATACATTAAAGATAATTAATAATTATTCATGTTTAATTTATACTTATCAATATTTCATCAGAAACTGAGGACAAGGTGATAGCTTAGGCTACGAAAGAGTAATCAGGTTAAAATTAACCAAAGGCAAAATTTGGGGCATCTACAGCCACTATCTCTTTGTATGTCATAACATAGGATTTTACCGGGGTGGGATTCAGCCAGTTCGCACCGGTTCGGGCAAACCGGATGTTAATTTTACATCCAGTTCACCAAACTGGTAGTTGCTAGGACTGTCTGGCCCTGCCCCTCACCTTCCAGAAGTCTCCATGAGGTCCATTAATCATGCCAGGTAAGTGCAGGGCCCGCACTGAGGCTTTGAGAGGGCGAAAAACAGGCCTACAGGAAGTTCTGGAAGTACGGAAACGGGCCCGTTTTTGGCTTCCAGAAAGCCTCTGGAGCTTGCGGGAGAATACTTTCGCCCTCCCGGAGGCTTGGAAAACCCTCCGGAGCCTGGGGAAGGTGGAAAATGGATCTACCAAAGTCCAAAAACAGGCCTGTTTCTGGCCTCCAGAGGGCTTCAGAAGGCCGTTTTCTCCCACCTGGAGGCTCGAGGAAAACCTCCAGAGCCTGGCGAGGGCAAAAACGCCCCCCTCACCATAGTGCAGGAAGCTGAGTAGGCCACACCCACCCAGGAACCGGACAGAGAACAAGTTGTTAACATTTTTCAATTCCATTCCTGGATTTTATCCTATGGATTCTCACTGAACATTTTTTCCCTTCAATATTAATCAAAAGTTTAGTCATATGATTCTTTAAAAAAATATGGCTGAAATGTAGAAAGCATGACATAAATGAGGAAAGGAGTACTGTATGCACAGATCTAGATTTAAGGCACAGAATATTACCTAGGGGAGCCATAAGCTCCTTTCCTAATTAAAATCAATGTATCTGTTCGGCCAATAAGCAAGGAAACTTGACAAGATGAATACAGTTACATGCAACCAAATGCTTGATATAAATGTATAGAATGAAGTTTGAAAAATAATGAATTATAATCTTATAGGTTTTTCCTATTACCTCATCATCTTTATAAAACAACCTGCTTTCTAATCTTATATATATGTATATATTTATAACATTGTTATTTCATTCTACTGCTGAAAAGAAAAAAAATAAGACCACTTGAAATACTGACTCTCTAACAATTGTATTTATTTTCTAAGTGGCAAAACCAGTGATTGCACAGGAAATAAATGCTCTACATTATTTCTTGCATGAGTAATACAGAATACTTCCATGAATTCAAGTACTGTAGTAAGGAAAAGGATATATACAAAGTTTTAATTTTAAGGTGAATGGAAAAAAAATACCTCAATTTGGAGAGGGTGTGTCCTGCATTAAACAATTGATCAATCAAAAAAAATATTTAATTGCTGTCAAATAGAAGCTCAGTTAAATCATTTTTCAGTGATTTTGATTTATTCCCTCGTAGGATCACTAAGCAATGTATCCATTTAACTTTAAGAGATATAAGATTTACCAGCCTGCAATTTTAATATGTTTTCTACAGCACCTATACTGGGCAATATCAATATAGGAAGATGTTAAAGGTAGATCATTAATGAAAATGGCAAGACCATTGTATGTGGGAGAAGGCAGTAATAAACTACAGCTGATCCTTGATTTACAACAGTTCATTTAGTGACTGTTCAAAGTTACAACATCACTGAAAAAAGTGACATGATCGTTTTTCCCAGCATCCCCATGGTCATGTGATCAAAATTCAGAAAGCTTGGCAACTGACTCGATTTATGGCATTTGCAGTGTCCCAGGGTCACGTGATCACCTTTTGCAACCTTCTGATAAGCGAAGTCAATGGTGAAGCCAGTTTCACTTAACAACCGTGTTACTAATTTAATGAGTGCAGTGATTCACTTAACTGTGACAAGAAAGGTGGAAAAAGACTCACTTAACACATGTCTCACTTAGCGACAGAAATTTTGGACTCAATTGTGGATGTAAGTCAAAGACTATCTCCTGTATTTTACCAATAAAAACACATGGATCAAAAAGATAACATGATTGATGATATAATGCTAGATGATGGGCCCCTCAAATTGGATGGCACTCAATATGCTACTGAGGAACAGCTGAGATTCTTTCATAGTACTGTTTTTAACCCAACAAGATTAAAGACCATGACATGTGGCTGCTAATGTTTACTAGTTTAGTAGTCAGGACACAAAAAGAATAGTGTGATTTTTATAATCAGAAAGGATATAGCAAAGCCAGTACTTGGGCCAAGTACAATTGAATAATATCAGTTAGACATTGTCAGAATCTCACAAATGCAATGTTATTCATATTTGTGTTCCAAACACTGGTGATGAAGAGTAGTAGGTTGATGAATTTTATGGCCAAGTTCAGTCAGAAATCAACTGAACATGCAAACAAAATTTTGTGATTTGAAATTGTAATGCCACAGTTAGTAAGGAGAAAAACTTAAGTTTGCCAAGGAAACAAAAGTACGGTAGCAGGAAAATGACTTACAAATTTCTGCAAATCCAATGATTTCTTCATTACTACACAATCTTCACACAACTAAAACAATGCCTGCATACATGGATATCACCAAAAGGAATGCACAGAAATAAAACTATTATTGCAAAAATTCCAGTTTGATATGCAGGTAGTCCTTGAGTTACAATTATTTGCTTAATGACAATCCAGAATTACAACAGTCTCAGAAAGGTAAAGCACTTTTATCACAAAATATTGCAAAAAAAAACCCCACCCCCAACATGCGATTGTGATCTGGGTGCGCGGCAATCTGTTTCTGTTTATGACCAGTTGCCAAGTGCCCTGTAATCATGTGGTAGCCATTTACAGTCTTCTCTGCCAGTTTTCCCAGAAAGTCATTGGGGAAGCCAGCAGGAAAGGTTGCAAGTTGCTATCACTTACTAAGGGAACTACCTCTTGTCTCTAAGAGGGTGCAGAAATGGAAGTAAAATCCTGAAGGTTTCACCACTGTTTCTCCATTCTGCCAAATGAGTTCCCTTCCGAGATCTGAGCAATCCAAGCAGAGAGTGGAGAATCAGCATGGTAAGGTTTGTTTATGCATGTCAGAAGCACATAATTAAAATTAGGTATACAACATAAAATTTAAAATATAAACGTACAAGATTAAAATATGTATGTTAAGCAAATCTCGGCCAGAAACTAGTAACATTATGTTCTGTTCTACTGCCACGAAGTCATATATAATACTTCCCAGGTTTCTTAAGCTCCAGGTATCAGCTCCTGTGTTGGTTCTTCCATCCAGTGTTGATTCTTTGTAGCTTTCCATAGGTTCTCTCTACTTTTAAATTGTTCAAAGTCTTCCATTGACCTAAGGAAGCTTTTCCTGGATTTTAATCTTTGATGAGCTGGTTGTAGACCATAGAGTATAAATACAAATATCCAGGTTCAAACGATCATGTTTGGGCCATATTATGCAAAGAGCTAGCTCTCTGGAGAAGTACAAAATGCTGGAAATAGAAGAGAATAAGAGAAGGGCCTTGCCATCTGGCTATACGTTTTCTTCTTCCACACATTCTTCCTTTGCATGTATTACATGTTTGAGGTCTTCCCACAGTTTTTCAATAAAGTTCAAATCTGCAGACTGTAAGGCCATTACAAAACTTTTCTTTTCCCTGAATGCTATATGGTTGATTGGAAAAAAATGTTTTAGATCTTTGTCTTGCTGAAATATCAAACTTCTTTTCTTCACTCGCTAAGGATATTCACTTTTATGACTGTGGTTCTTAACTGGGGGCAATTACACCCAAGGAGGTAATTTGAGCATGTTCTGGGGGGTAATAGAGCAATTTGTAATTACTTGTTTGAATTAAGGAGACATTTACGTAAGAGATGGATTTTTTTTGTGGGTGGGGTAATTATAATATTCAAGACAGAGAAAAAGAGTAATTCGGTCAAACAGTTTAAGAACAGCTGTTCTAGGGTATGTTGATCTACTAATCATCCTTCCACCCACACAATATTTCCTGTGCCACACAACCCCCAGAACGTATTTGAGGCCACTGTTAGGGTTAGCAATCTGTCACATATTTTTCTTCAAATGACTTTTTTCTCTTTAATGTATCTTCTGTTTTATCTTCTTTCTTTTTCTTTCTTTCATTTTCTTTCTCTCATTTCTCTTTTTTCTCCCTCCTCCTATACTTATATGCTAGTTTTAATATTCCAACTTTGAAATCCCCCAACATTTTATTATTCTATCAAGAAATAATGTGCAATTCCATTTAAGTAGAAAGTAGAAGAAGGAGCAATGATTATATCTGTCCTCCAGGCTAAAAAAAGTCAGGTCATTTCATCAGGCCAAAGCACTCTGATTTAAAATAATTCAAGCTTCTGTCCTTTTTCATTCTTTAGATAATGACGTTTGTGTGAGATTGAAGAAAAAGTTTTCTTCTGACAATTCTCTGATGCAGCATTGTTGTCTAAGTAATATTATATAGTCAGTCCCCCATTTATAATGGAATTGAAATTTTCATCATAGCTTGTTGTCGTCATAAGTCGAGTTGGACCCAATTTTACAACAATTTTATAGTGGTCATTAAGCAAATCATATCATTAAACAATTCCAGTTTCCCAAAGGACATCTTGGCAATAAAGATTGCAAATCATGACCACAGCACTGAGGGATGCTTCAATTGGCTGTAAATGCAAGCCAGTTTTCAAGTGCCCAAATTGCAATCAAGGGATCGCAGAGGTAATGTGAAGGTCATAAGTGGAAGTACTGATCATAAGTCACTTTTTCCACTTTGATAACTTTGAAATGTCGTTAAATTAGTGGGTCAAGAACTGCTTATACTAAGTATTGTGGATACCTCTTTCATGATCAGCAGAGATTTTCAAGAAATCACATAGTTATATAAAAATTGTCTTTTTTAGATTTTACTAGCCTCAGAGCTAGGGATAGTTATGGAAGAAATCTTTCATGGTGTTTAAGCTAATTTCCACAGTCAATTAAAATACGGAAGTTGAAAAGAGGTTGGATATTTCAGAAAGTCAATGATCAAAAAATATACCTCCAATCAACTATAAAAATCCAATCTGGGTCAGTCACCAGGACCAGAGGTTTTGTCTTCCGAGCTTTCGGACTCGTGCTGGAGCCCATTTTCAAGAAACTTCTCTCTAGCAGAGTGTGTCCTGTTTTGTGTGTGGTATTTATAGTTCCTGTTGTAAGTGGCTTTTTAGATGTTGACTGAGATGTGTTGATGACTGGATTTTTAGTCATTGTAATTTACAATGCATAATTATGCATTGTAAAGATTGCTTGGAGGTGGGAGATACTTCCAACATAATCTACCAAATCCCCTGCATGGATTGCCCCTGTGACTATGTAGGGCAGATTGGGAGGAAGCTAACCACCAGATTGCAAGAATACAAGTGAGCTGTCAGACAAGGAGACCCGAACTCATTGGTAGCCTCACACTGCAATGAACACACATTCAACTTTGCAGCTACTAAGATTGTTGGATGAGCAGGCACAAAATAGCCAGGGGCATAAGTGAAGCCTAGGAAACACGCCCCTCATCAGTCAATAAGAGTGCTGATTAACCACCAGCATATCAAGGACTCAGAAGGCAAGGCCTGGGCAGCACCAACAAAGGACAGCTAATGACTTAAAAGCCATCATCACACCTCACTCAACATCTAAAAATCTACTTACAACACGGGTGTCAAACTCACAGCATCACGTCGTCACGTGACATTTCGTGACATTTTTCTCCTTCACAAAGCTGGAGTGGGCTTTGCCTCCGTGTGACGCATCCAGCCGAGGGCTGCCAGTTTGACACCCCTGACTTACAACTATAAATACTACACACAGAACAGCACACAGCGCACATTCTGCTAGAGACAAGTTCCCTGAAGATGAGCTCCAGCTTGAGTCCAAAAGCTCGGAAGACAAAACCTCTGGTCCCAGTGATTGACCCAGATTGGATCCTGCAACATTATCTTAGGACACATATAGTCATGTTCATTTGCAACTATAAAAAAAGCAAGAAGGGTTTTGGAATGGCCCTAACAGTTCCCAGACCTGAGGAGGTCTAAAAGATGCAGTACATGCAGAGAACAATTTCAGAGTTAGAAATATTAGCTGGCTCGAGATAGTATTTGGAAGATGTTATTCTGCTGAAGGAGGCATTATAAGGAAGAGAATGAAACAGTATCCAAATTTCTGCTTCTGCCATATGGTATTTTTAATCTCTTAAGTATTTGCATATAAATAGTAAGCATGTAAATGTACATCTTTACTTTTGTGTCATACAGAAGTTATGCCCATTTCTATTTCCTTAAAGATTCATTGAAATATAATATTTGACCAGGATTTCCTAAAGCGATTTTAGTGTTAAGAAATAATAATAAAGCAAAACTAGTGAGAGAACGTGTTCAAAATATTCTTCTCAATGAATAGCTTCAATGAACTTTTGGGCATCTAGAATTAAAAGGAAATCTCGCTGAGGAATATAGTTTTTGGGTTTCTGTGCCAGAAGCTCCTTTTAGAAACTGAATTCTGGTTGCCCTTCTTTTCAGAATAGTTGTCAACCTTATGTAGCCCACATTTGAATCTTAATTTTCATTAGTCACTATAACCAGTCTCTATAGGCCAATGTTTCGCTCTTGCCTGTAGAAGACTTTTTCCAAAAGGGACAGGGACGATGAGTCCTTGAATAAACTTTTATGCAGAGCTAAGCCCTAAGCTGAAGTCACTGACTGACCAAGGGAAACTGAAAGGTTGAGGAAGAATTACTGGTTTGGGTCACGTGACCCTGTGAAAAATTATGACATGCTTTTTTTACTTTAAGGAGGCTGCTTGTGAAAACCACAACTCTTCATAGCTGACACATGCTGACCTTAAAATTTCCAGCTCTTTCTCAGAAACTACAAAGAAATTTTATGAGGCTTTCGTTCTTCTCTTTCTTTGAAACAAGCAGTCAGACTGCTTGAGCCACTATTGTGAAACAGTCAACCTTTAGCTTTAAAGAAAATAGAGGGGATTTCTCAAGTTTTATTCCTGACGCACAGAGAAACAGGTTCACTTCTGTTGTGGTTTTTTTCCTCTCTCCTTTTTTTCACAATGGGGAGCAGAGGTTTACCTGTCATGAAGAACAAATCCTTCCCAGCTGGCTCTTTCCCAATTCTTATCAGCAAACTTGTATTGCTGTGTCAGCATTTATTAAAGCTTCCCCCCCACACACACATGAAATAAGGGGAAAAAATGCAGTAAAACTAACAATCGAGTAAAACAAATGCTAGTTACTGTAGTACAGTTGGAATATATGTATAGTTTCCTTAAAATACAGATATTTTTAATCTTCAACAACTAATTGCAACCTTTATAGATGCAATGCCAAAAGAACATCATACTTTTAATTCACATTAATTTATGCTGTGACCATTAACTTCATTAAGAACACAACCAAAAGTCCCTTAGATCACCTTAAAAATTAGACATTCATTCCAAGTATTATATTTCATCTATATGATAAGCAGAATTTTGTTTATTAGAATTCATTTTGGGTTCAGAGTATACATAATCATACTATGAGGTTAATTGTGATAACATGAAAGAAAATAGAAGCTTCTTTTTCAAAAAACAAATTGTTACCTTAAAATCAGTCTTTGATGCCAGACAGCCTATGGAATATGTATCAAAATCTTAAATTCAAAATAATGAGCTAGGGAAGAATTCCCAGGCTATTTTGAAAAATATAGTGGTTACATAGCTTCCATTATGGAAAGTGGATGAAAGATTAATTCTTTTATTCACAAGATTACATCTTCCTGGTTGTTTGGATACAACTCCTGTTTGTGCAACCCGCTATGGCAAGTGGTCAAAGATGAGTTCAAAAGAGTTTAGAGAGTTCAAAAGAGTTTAGAGAGCAAGAAATTGTGGCAGTTCATTAATGAATATATATTTTGAATCAGGGCATGAATCATTGTTCTCTCCAATAACTCACTGTCATAAACTAGAGACGCACAATCTTTCAAGATAATAGTATACATGATTTTGAATTGGCACGTATGAGTTTGATTTTAATTATGAATATAATTAAAGTATATAAAAACAGTTGCAAAAACTTCCTTCCATGTATTTAGTAATTTTGCCACTATCATATTTAAAATTGAAATTTATGTCAAGTTTTGAAAAGATTATTACACAGGATACTACACTTCTGGGTATGTGGGAAAATCGCATGGAGCCCTGAAGCCATAAGTTAAGTATCTTCACTCTAAGCAGTCATCATTCTGATGTTGTCTCCATGCCACATCAAAGTGATGCACAGACATAATTGCAGTGGTGATTCCAAGTTTTCCATCTTAAACAGATGTGTTATATCATGGATTATTATGAAACAACTGCACTGAATTTAAATCTTTACTAAGTTTCTGCATTGCAAGCATTGCCATCATAGTCTAGCTCTGAATAAATTTTTTGAGGACTATTTATTTACAGAAAAATGGCAGCAGCCATACCCAACAGGAAGGTGTCAGTAGCTTTGGTGTTCTCCAAGGCTAAAAAGAGAGAAAAAGTAAATGGGGGAAAAATCCTGAGGAAGCAAAGGAAGAAATAAGGAAGTAACAAAGCAATCCCGTGTCATTTGAATTCACTGAATGACTATGAGAGTTCAAACAACAAAACCCCAAAAATATTTTTAGGAGAGAATGGAGCAGAATGATAGGAAAAAAATATGTAAAAGAGGTACATGGATGTAAAGGCACTCAGTTGTTACATTGCTTTGTTCTACAGGCGCATTCTTAGTAGAAGACTTAAAATTCTATCCGTGAAGCAATGTGATTTATGAATTAAATCTTACCTGCAAGCTCTGATTATCGGATAAAATTACCACTTACCTTGTAATATGTCATTCATGGTTCTGTGTCAGTGGAACCTCATAGAATTAATATATTATCCCATGTATCTTTATATAAAATACTGGATGGCTTCATAAGCTAATGTATATAAATATACATAGATTCTTCAGCCTTCTGCTATTTTGTTTTCTTTTAAAGAGAAAAAAAACCCTGCTTCAATAGGTTCTTTTGAGGCCACTTATAAAAGTGAAGGTGGTATATGAAGAGAATTACAAGTTATTAGCTGCTAAATTCAAGATTGCTGGTGGTGCTGAGCTGTGGGGGTCTTTAACAGGGGTGGGCTTAAAAATTTGAAGCAAGGGGTTCTCTGCCTGGTTGATGGGTGGGCGTGGCCTAGTCGGCCTCCTGCACCCCGGCCGGAGGGGCATTTCTGCCCTCCCCAGGCTCTGGAGGCTTTGGTCATGCCTCCAGGAGGGCGAAAATGGCCTCCCCAGGTTCTGGAGGCTGGAAACGGGCCCATATCCTGCCTTCCCAAACTTCCCATAGGCCCGTTTTTTGCCCTCTCCAAGCCATCACGTCAGTGGTGGGTTTCAAAAAATTTTTAGAACCTCTTCTGTAGGTGTGGCCTTCTTTGTGGGAGTGGCTTGCCGGCCATGTGACTGGGTGGGAGTAGATTGCCGGCCATGTGACCAGGTGGGAGTGGCTTGCCAGCCATGTGACTAGGTGGGCATGGCCAACTTGTAAAATGTGGTGAAACTCACTTAACAACACTTTTGCTTAGCCACCAAAATGTTGGCTCGGAAACCCTGGCATTTGAAGCATGCAAGTCTTAAAGCTGTCAAGTTACAAGACCCTTGCACCCCTAACCCTTTAGGAAAAAAAATCCCAGGGGTGTTCAAACTTGACAGCTTTAAGACTTGTGGATTTCAACTCCCAGAATTCCTCCTCTCGCTCTTCATCTTGATGATGTGCGGGGGAGAGGGAGCTGGAATTGGTTCTAAACGGCACTGAAGATTTGTGGAACATCTTCTATGCAAGAGGTTAGAACTGGCAGGAACCCACCCCTGCACCACGTGCACTTACCTGCATCCAAAACTGGTCATGTGGGGACTCCTGGGAGGGGAGGGATGGGCAGGGCCAGTCTGTGGGATTTGGGGGTTCTCCGAACTGCACAGAATCTTAGCTAGAGGTTCTCCCGAACCCCTGCGAACCCCTAGCAGCCCACCACTAGTATAGTGAAAATTCAAAGTAAATCCCATGAAGGATATCTTTTTCTGTTAAGGTGCTAATACCAACACCTTAAATCATGCCAGTTGTTTACTGGGCAAGACGTTTGTACCTGCCTCTCTTTATGAATCTTTATAGCACATTAAAGAGTTGCTCCTAGTATGAAAAGCAGTCCCTTGAGAGTTGTATTTGGAGCCAACTCATCTCATTTATGAAATCTATAAAGATACTTTTCTGTTATAGGTGGTCCCCAACTTATGACCACAATTGAGCCTAAATCTTCTGTTGTTAAGTGAGATATTTATTGAGTTAATTTTGCCGCTTTTTATGACCTTTCTTGCCTCAGTTGTTAAGTGAATCACTATAGTTAGCAATAGCAATAGCAGTTAGACTTATATACCGCTTCATAGGGCTTTCAGCCCTCTCTAAGCGGTTTACAGAGTCAGCATATTGCCCCCAACAACAATCTGGGTCCTCATTTTACCCACCTCGGAAGGATGGAAGGCTGAGTCAACCCTGAGCCGGTGAGATTTGAACAGCCGAACTGCAGAACTTCAGTCAGCTGAAGTAGCCTGCAGTGCTGCATTTAACCACTGCGCCACCTCGGCTCTTAGTTGATAAGTTAATAATCAGGTTAAGTGAATCTAACTTCCCAAATGGTTTTGCTTGTGAGAAGATCACAAAAGGTGATCACATGAACCTTGGGACACAGTCATAAATGTGAACCAGTTGCCAAGCAGCTAAGAGGACCCAAATTGTTGGGGGCAATATGCTGACTCTGTAAACTGCTTAGAGAGGGCTGTGAAGCACTGTGAAGCAGTATATAAGTCTAAGTGTTATTGCTATCTGAATTTTGATCACATGATCACAGGGATGTGATCGTAAGTGTGAAAAAGCGGTCATAAATCACATTTTTCAGTACCATTGTAACTTTGAACGGTCATTAAATGAATTGTTGTAAGTTGAGGACTACCTGTATTGTTTATATTCTGTTATACAGGTAGTCCTCGATTTACAACAGTTCATTTAGTAACCGTTCAAAGTTACAGCAGCTCTGAAAAATGTGATTTATGACTGCTTTTTCACACTACCGACCTTTGAAGCATCCCCATGATCATGTGATCAAAATTCAGATGCTCGGCCACTGGCTCATACTTATGACCGTTGCTATGTCCCAAGGTCATGTGATCCCCTTTTGCAACCTTCTGACAAGCAAAATCAATGGGGAAGCCAGATTCACTTAACAACTGTGTTAGTAACTTATCAACTGCAGTGATTCACATAACAACTGTGGCAAGAAAGGCGGTAAATGGAGCAAAACTCATTTAACAACAGAAAGTTTGGGCTCAATTGTGGTCATAAGTCGAGGACTACCTGTGTAGTCTAACAAACTGAAAAGAACCTAGAGGGTTTCAAATATTTCAGATGTTTCACCAGCAACCGTGGTTGACATCTTCAGAGGCATCTGAGCAAGGATTGACAGGGCTTCTATTGTTATATCCAGGGTCTGATGGAATCTTCAACTGTTATATCCATCATTTCCTCAGTACATTGGTTAAAATGAATGGGACCTTTTTCTTGCTCAGTAATCTACTGACGTAAGAATGAAAATAAGTTCAACACATCAGGCATCAGGTTGGGAAATCTGTCATAGATTAGCATTGTCCCAAATACTGAATCATTGATGAAGTCATAGCTGGTTCCTGGTTTCCTATAAACCCTTCATGACTGTAACATGTCAACATGCATATTGGCTATTGTTCTGGAGCCTTAGTAGACCAAAGTTCAAGTGCTAGATTCTTGCAATATCTGCAAGTGTTCATATAAAGAGATATTTTTTAAAAGATTGTTGTTTCAATGAGAAATTTTTAGTAACTAAAGCAGTTTACCACTATACTCTTCTGTTCTACTCACCACCAAGAATCCTTTGGGGAGTAAGGTAGAAATACTGCAAATAAATGGATCAGTCTTTTTTTTTCACCATATGAGTTTACACTTAGTAATTAGGAATTATTTTAGTACAAATGGTAAAGTAGGATGCAGATTTTGTTTCGATCCTCCAAACTATAGTTAAGGTTTTGTAAGAAGTTTTATGTAATTTTCTTTTTCTCAAATTCCATTATATCATAAGGAATTTTCTTTTTTCTTTTTGTTGCAATACAATAAAGTAACATATACACACACACCCTTAAAAAAGTTTTTTAAAAGACCAAGAAAATTATCTCATTTTCACAGAGTTTTAAATTATTACAAAATCATTAGAAATTCTTTGGGCAATCTCTCATTCATGAAAAATCCTTATTCCCATCACTGAAAATCTAAAATAAGTGCCATAACACTGAAAAGATATAAAATTAAATACATCTTTTCTAAGAGGAAATTATAACTATGCTGTGAATATCAAAAAATGCATTTGCCAGGAGAAATTACCCTATAAAATTTGTTTGAAATAATGTGAGAGAAAAAAAATGCCTTTTCAAGATAAACCTGAGTTAAATTAATATTAATGGCATCTATATGACAAATATTCAAAGCAATTCTAGATCATTTGACTAATTCTTTTATTTGTTTCATTTGTGCCAAAATAAAGAAATCCAAACATATCCAACACACCTTCCTCCTATTTTCTCCACAACTACCCTGTGAGTTGAGTTGGGCTAAGAGAGAGTGACTGGCCCGAAGTCATCCATCTACCTTTCGTGGCTAAGGCGGGATTTGAAATCACAGTCTCCTGCTTCCTAGCCTGGTGCCTTAACCACCAGACCAAATTTCATATCATCTTAATTTGAAATGGTGTGGAAAGACAGAAAGAAGTCCAACAAGAAGTCTTATGAATTGATTTCACTAATCTGACTCTGTTACGGCTTTAATGTCAGTAAAATTTTCAATGCTGTTTTCTTCTATCCTGATACAATTGGCATGATATCCTGATTAAAATTACAATATGTTGAAATTCTAAAAGATGCATTTAGTATTTAATGTAAAAAAAATTAGGTTTACTAATATTCAAATCTTGCATGAATTCATAATTTTGCTTATCTATCATTGGTTTATGTTTGTTGTAACTTTTTAAATACTAACAAAAATTCAGTTTTTCAACATCAGTTTACCTCAGAATAGTTCTAATCCATTTAAAAAGGGAGGAAGAGCTGAAAAAATGTGAAATGTGAAAAAATGCTGTAAACAAAGAATGCTTTCAGAAATATAAATAATGATTGTTTATTTTTGTCAATTTTCAAAATGCAAAGTGCAAACAAAAGAAAAATCTAAATCAAATCAATATTTGGTGTTACTACCTTTTGCCTTCAAACCAGCATCCATTCTCATAGGTACACCTTCATAACATCAGGGATTTTGTAGGGTTATAGTCAGGTGTATGATCAACCAATTATACCAAAAAGGTGCTAATGATCATCAATGCCACACATAGGTTGAACCCCAGTCATGAACTGAAACAGAAACAGCTGTGTAGGAGGCTTAAAACTGGGTGAGGAACAGCCAAACTCTGCTACCAAGGTGAGGTTGTGAAAGACAGTTTCATGTCATGGCAAGATTGAGCACAGCAACAAGACACATGGTAGTTATACTGCATCAACAAGGTCTCTCTCAGACAAAGATTTCAAAGCAGACTGGGGTCTCAAGATGTGCTGTTCAAGCTCTTTTGAAGAAGCACAAAGAAACTGGCAACATCAAAGATTGTAGACGCAAGGAAACGGGCAACGTTGAGGATCGTAGACACAAGGTTGGCCAAGGAAACTTAGTGCAGCAGATGAAAGACACATCAAGCTTATTACCCTTCGAAATCTGAAGATGTCCAACAGTGTCATCAGCTCAGAACTGGCAGAAACCAGTAGGACCCAGGTACACTCATCTACTGTCTGGAGAAGTCTGGCCAGAAGTGGTCTTCATGGAAGAGTTGCAGCCAAAAAGCCATACCTCTGATGTGGGAACAAGGCCAAGCGACTAACGTATGCACGAAAACATAGGAACTGGGGTGCAGAAAAATAGCAGCAGGTGCTCTGGACTGATGAATCAAAATTTGAAATATTTGGCTGTAGCAGAAGGCAGTGTTTCGTCGAAGAGCTGGAGAGCGGTACAATAATGAGTGTCTGCAGGCAACAGTGAAGCATGGTGGAGGTTCCTTTAACGTTTGGGGCTGGGTTTCTGCAAATGGAGTTGGAGATTTGGTCAGGAGTAATGGTGGTCTCAATGCTGAGAAATACAGGCAGATACTTATCCATCATGCAATACCATAAGGGAGGTGTATGATTGGCCCCAAATTTATTCTGCAGCAGGACAACGACCCCAAACATTCAGCCAAAGTCATTAAGAACTATCTTCAGCGTAAAGAAGACCAAAAAGTACTGGAAGTGATGGCATGGCCCCCACAGAGCCCTGATCTCAACATCATCGAGTGTGTCTGGGATTACATGAAGAGACAGAAGGATGTGAGAAAGATCTGTGGTTAGTTCTCCAAGATGTTTGGAACAACCTACCAGCTGAGTTCCTTCCAAAACTGTGTGCAAGTGTACCTAGAAGAATTGCTGCTGTTTTGAAGGCAAATGGTGGTCACACCAAATATTGATTTGATTTAGATTTCTCTTTTGTTCATTCACTGCATTTTGTTCACTTATGAACATAAATGTTTAAAACTTCCATTTTTGAAAGCATTCTTTGTTTACAGCATTTTTTTCACACCTGCCTAAAACCTTTGCACAGTACTGTATGTATGTATGTATGTATGTATGTATGTATGTATACATACATACATACATACGTACGTACGTACATACCCACACACAGATACAAACACATAAATATATATGTGTGTAGGTATTGAAGTGAATTATGACTCTGCTAAGTTCAAGATTTTTTTAAAATGCTTTCCCATATAAACATCTATGAGAAAATAATGCAGTAATAATACATATAGGTCTGTACTAATATTTCACTTACAGAGTAGCTTTTAACATAGGAAACAGTAAGGCATTGTTCATTTGCCTCCTATAGTATGTAGTATTGTCTACTGCACAATCTCAGCCATTACCTTCATTCTGTTGAAGACTCTGTTCCAAGGATAAGTAAATCCACATATTTTTTCCTTAATTATCAAATAAATAGTTTTTTTATGAGTAAAGTAGTTCATATTTTAAGAGTAATGCTGGCAGCTACTGAATAGTGGTACGTCTGAAAATATTATGGTTCTTTTCCATTCATAAATTTAGGAAAATGCTAGCTCAGAATGTCATATTAGATTAGAATTTGGTCAATGTTGTAATTAAAAGATTCTGAGACATAATAAAGAATCAATCTGAGTTTGGCAATTCATGCTGTATTATAATTTATATCACACTCTCATGTACATTAACAGTATATCACTTTACCAATCTATAATATGGATAACTAATTGTTTAAAAGGACTGAAAACTTTTATTGGTTATTATGTCTACATTATAAGAGAAATCCATTGGAAATGGTTTAATACGTGCCAATATATCTAGTATTGAGCAGTCCCTAAAAATAACCTGATTTGGAGAAAGTTGCATTACATTTTGTCTAGGAAAATCTGCAAATTATCTTTTTAAGTGTGAAGAGCTTCCCTTACCTTCATAACTTTAATTCTATATCATTCAATGCAGCATAACTATTGGAGTAAAGTAGAATTTAAACACAAAATATCTTTCAGATATTTTACACTTCAGTTTTTAAAATGCAGTTAAGCCCATCACAATTATTTAGATCGTCCCACAAGCTCAGTAAATAGTCCTCATTTAGTGATTACAATTGGAGCTGGCAACTAGATCATTAAATGAGGCAGTCCATAAATAAAACCATTATTGTGTTTGTGATTTTTCTTCATTTTCCTTTGCTTTATAGGCCTGTGAAAGTCACAGGAAATGCAAGGAATGATCACAAAGTTCCTTTTTCATCACCATTGGTTAATGAGGCAGTCACTAAAGGAGAATCATCTATATTGCTAGTGATAATTCTGACATTACATTGGCCTCTTTCAATCTCTCTTGGTTGACTTCTCACCACCTTCCTTTTTTCAAATTAGTATTTTTTTTAATATTGTTGGAACAGCAAAAAGCCTATTTTGAATAGTGCTGATGGGAAGATACAGTATGTCTACAAAATCCAATGTATTTTAAAAATCATTTCGTATTTTACTGGCTCAGCAAAACATATCTGCACTTTGGATTTTTTGTAATTATTATCTTTATTTCTTCTTTATGCTGTTTGCATTTTAATCATTTCCTATCTATCTATCTATCTATCTATCTATCTATCTATCTATCTATCTATCTATCTATCTATCTATCTATCTATCTATCTTTCATACATACCAAGTATATCATAGCAGGATATAAGTTCAATAAATTAATACCTACCTTAGGGTTAGTTCTGCCTGTTGCATTTTGGTTTTTCATTTCTCTGGTGACAAACTTAATGGACCAAAGGAGAGAATCAAACAGGTCTCTAAGAAAAAAAATGGAAAAGATGTTCAACTCACAAAACAAACTATGCAAGGAACAAGTCAGTCACACATTTTCCCTTAGGGATTTGGTTTAAAGTAAACATGCTGCAATATTTGAAAAGGTCTTTCCTGATGATTATTTGGCTAGACTGACACAATAGACTGAAATTATGCAAATACTCAGTGTAATGCCCAGTTATGTATGATAAGCTAAGGAAACATGGAGTAAATTTGTATGGCGTGTGGTGTGGTATAGTAGGCAAGAATTTGCAAACCAAAGAGATAAAAGACTTTGAGTCCTAATCATTTTTCAGTTGGATGACCTTAGTTGTTTCTCCATAATGTGTGAATACAATTTCCATCACAGTAATGCTGAAGCCGAAAAAGATTACAGGAACTGGCCAGCCAGTTATGCACAAATCAGTCATGCTGATTTAGGAGAGACTGAATGATGTTCTTAACCCTCTCTTTTACTGAAGTCAACAATACCTTAAAAGCACTTATCTTTGGAGTGTATCCAAAGATGGTAAAATGCTTTCCTTATTTAATGCCCTGGACCAGATCATTAGTAATGATAATAGTAGCACAGCGGATAAAAGAAAAGCAAGGCATTGGAAGTTCTAAAAGCCAGAAAGGTGAGCTTGGTTCAGTTAAGGGCAGAAGGTGACCAGAATGGGGAGAATAGTAAGGGAGGCAGTTGGTCAATGCAGATTTAGCTCTTAATCCTGACTGCTCTCAAAACGTAGGGCTGCTGTGCACAGGCAATCCCTATAAATTACAGAGGTACTGCTTTGTTCCTGGACTTTGAACAGCAAGGCCCATGGCTATGTGCTAGTCAGGGACAGGGATAATGCCAAAAGGGAACAAGGAATGTTAGGCTGCTGGTTAAGGGGCTAATTCAGGCATGTCCACCCACCCTTTTGCTGTTTTGTGGAGGCCACTAGAAGGTGTGAGAAAGACCTGGTGTAATTTCATACCTGCGCCTCTCACGCACCCCTAAAGTCCCGTAAAAGTCTTCTTCTAAATAGTCACTCCCCACGAGTGCCTTGCAGGCAGTATTGCTACTACGAGCGCTTGGCTACAGCTGTAGATGGGTTAGCCCTGGGGGGGGGGGGACCGTTTTGTATCTCAGGCATTAAAGCAGTATAAAGAATTGGCGCTTCAGTGGCTCTTGAAGGCGGCCACGGCTCACAGCAAGCGCTAAAGCCGAGGGCCTGAGGCAGGGGTCCCCAAACTTGGCAACTTGAAGACTTGTGGACTTTAACTCCCAGAATTCTCCAGCCAGCTGGAGAAGACCTCTGGCCTGGGGCGTTCACGCGAGGCCCGGTGCTGAAGTGAAGCGCTATGGCCCCGTTCTAGTTCTATCCGATCTCCGGGGTCCCGAGGCGGAGGGTCCTCCCGCGGTTTTCGCTCATGTTCCGCGCAGGTGGAACTCCCCGCTTGTCCTGCAAAGCCAGCCGCCAGTCTTAACGCCCTGGGAGGAGGCGGAGTGGAGCAAAGTCCCCAACTCCTTGCCGAGTTTTCTCTCTCTCCCCCCTCCCCCTTTACGGCTGCACACACGCAACCCCGTCTTCGCCAAAACTCTCGGCGACGCCTGTTCAAAGGCTGAAAGCGCCAGGGCGCTGTTCTCCTCCCCTCTCAGTAGAAAACACCAAACAATAAGGAGTTGGGGGTGGACGAAAGAGCGAGCTGATGCTTTAATTAAAATTTCTCAGGGCAGGGTGCGGGGGGGGGGGTGTGAGAAGAGAAGAGGTTTCTCTGCGAGGAAGGAAGGAAACCGGGAGGGTTGGGGGAACGGAGGCGCTTCCCTCAGAGCCGAGTTTCAGCTTTGCCGCTGCCTCTGCTACGCACAGAGAAGTTGAGCAAACAGGAAACGTGGTGGCTCGCACACACTGCAGCCGCTGCTCTGATTCATTGGGGCTTGAAGCTCGCCCGAAGGAGGACGGGGCGGAGGAGGAGGAGGAAGGTGTTGGCTGCCTCCAGCCCCAGGGAGGAGAGCGGCTGGCCGTCTGCGTGTCGCCTAAAGCCTCCTCTTTGCCAGAGAACACAGTCCCAGCTCGCCCGAGTGGCGCGATTCTTGCTCGCCTCACGCGCTCCGGGAGTGGAGGGACCCGTGCTCCGAGAGGGAACCGGCTCGCGCTTCGGTCCCCCTCTGAGCAGCGCCGCAGAGAGCGCTCTCTCCGCCCGCCCGCCGAGTGTCGTTGCTGGAGTTGATAAGAGAAAGAAAAAAAGCTGGAGCGACTTTTGTTTTTTCGACATTCCCGCCGGAGACCAGAGCCCGCCTTTTCTCCTTCTTGCTCGGGCATAGCAATATGAAGGAGCAGAACTCATGTGTGGGCACTGGGCATCCCCCCATGGCTGGGTATGGCAGGATGGACCCGCTGGAGCTTGCTGCTAGCCCCGTGAAACGCTTGCGAACTGAGTACTCCTTTCCCTATCTCTTCGCAGAGGAGGCCTACCAAAAACTGGCCAGCGAGACCCTGGAGGAGCTGGACTGGTGCCTGGACCAGCTGGAAACCTTGCAGACCAGGCACTCCGTCAGTGAAATGGCCTCGAATAAGGTAGGAAATACCTCCCCCCACTCATGTTTCCATCTATCGACACACACACCCATCCCACCCCATCCCATCAGTTCTTCTGTGCCTTGCTTTGTTTTCCCCGCCAAACCAAGGAAAACGTACGTCTATCTTAGCTTAGGGAGAAGCCGGCAGTTTTTTGCGCAACAAGGTTTCTTTCTAGTCTTAAATTGTGCGTGCAACAGAATAGCGCTGCTCCGATATCTTGATCTGTTATCTAAGATGGGTTCATCAGATCTAGATTTTTTTTTAAAAAAATCTCCTTCGGTCAGCCATCCTGACGGCAATTATTGTCCACTTCTGCAGCTTTCCTGTAAATGATGCATAAAATTGGGCTGAAAGTGGTTTCTTACCTCCTGGTAATGTTTATCATCCCATAGTTGCTTCGAAGCAAATTCAATTGAAACTCCATAAAGAATTGATCCTAGGGAAACACATAGCAGAATGCAAAACTTTGCAACAATCCTAGCTGTATTAAACACTAGATTATGACACTATGGATGAATTGGAGGGCAAACTTGAAAAGCAGTGCAGATTTTGAAACTCTCGTTTTGTCCACTACAGCTTGTTCTGCAAAGTAAGAGAGAAAGAAGATCAGGTGGGGGGGGGTGCTCAAAATAAATTATATTAAAATCTAAAGTTTCGTATGCCATTTAAAGGTTGTGCAAAAATTCTTTTCTATGTGCTGCCAAAGCTAAAAGGACAAATGGTTGCATGGTTTTGCAACCTTTATATCTAAAAAAAGGCCTAGGTTTGTATTATAAATGTCAGGGTAACTTAGTAAGTAGAGGGGATGTGATCATACTTTTTGTAAATCCCCTGTAACAGAATAAAGCAAGAAAGCCCATGTGTCCACTGGAGACACATTAGTATAAATTGAACATACATGTGTTTTAGATAGATGACAGATGAAATAAGTTGTTTCTGTAGCTTTTGCACTTTGAAAGGCAACAGTAAATGTGCTGATTAGAAACCACTGTTTCTAACTTAAGATGTTAAACCAAAACCATCAATTTACATATCATGATGTCGAACCATCCCAGGGAGGCCTTTCTCTGCATGTCCACTCAGTACTCACAGAAAATACCCATCGCCACCTCTGTTTAGATGGTAACTTTCTGTTATATTAAAATGTTTTAGCATTTCAGGAGGTAGTGGTTGTCACCTATTTTTCATTATTCTTCTGCTTGTGTTTTAGTTTATCTCTGTATGCCTGTTTGTCAGATCACATCTAATTAGAGGATCAAGCACTACTCTTTAATACTAAGAACTTAATCTAATATAGTCATGATAATTTCTCTCTGTACTTCTGGGCATTTAACTACTGGATTCTGTTAACTACAGTTGTATCAAATTCTTGCATGGCAAAACTTTCAGGATGCTTTGATTCTGCATTTACTTAGGTCAATTGTATGATAGCAAATTTTGATTTTTCAGACAATTTTCCTTTTTTTAACTGAGTCATCGCAATTTGGTTAATGTTCTTCTATAACACATCTATTTTTGAGAAGGCTTTTTGTTTGCATTTATTACTTTACATTTTTAAGGGAACATTTATAATTTGCTTAAAAACAAAATTTGTGAAGTTGTCTTGAATGTCACTAATGTTAGCAGCAGAAAAATGATTATTTGCAAATAAAAATGGAGTACACTAAGTGCAAGAATATGTGAACAACTGGTCTAATTTTAGTCGCCTCTGCCCTTTAGCCATTAGTAGTTGACCGTTTCTCATATTTGTGTTACATCTCTTATAATTTAATAGGCTTAATTAAGTACTTAAGGATAGTAAGAAGGTTTTTTTTTTTGTTGTATGTGGTAAGGTAAGAAAATATTCTAGGAACAATAAAAATACCATAAGTATAATACAACAAACTTTTATGGATAGCAGACTACTTCTTTAGTTGGGGGACTAAAATTTTATCTAAAATTCTGGCACTGGAATTATGATGGTAAATAATATTTGAAGACTCTTTAATGGCGCTAAGTAAAAGAAACATTCCATAAAGGATCCACTTTTCCCGTCACTGCATAAATAGCACCATCCAGCCAAGGTTTCCCATAAGAATACAATGAGCTGAGTTGCCATAGTCACTTTGAAGGTCAGATTGAATGATGCCATCCTTTACATCAGCAGTGAAAATTTACACTGCGGGCACACAATGGTTGGTTTTATCTTATTCCTTAAAATAAGAATGTCTCTGTTTTAATTTCTTGATTACTAATTAAATTCTGTGCACCATCTACCCTAGCTAGCAATCCTATGTATACTAACTTTCAACTATGCTTTACTTTACGTTGTACTGACTTGTGTTTCAAGATTGTAGTCAGAAATTACCATAGCTCAGGAAGACTCTGCGTCAGTGCTGGTGACTGCAGGGTTTCTTTGACATTGTATAATCTAAGTAGATATTCTTGGGCATGAACACTAATTTTTAAAATTGTTCTCCCTCTGAAAAACTGATTTCTGCCTCTCTTTTTTTAAAGACGATCTCCTTGCTCAGAGGTTTCTGTTTTCTTTGTATACCAAAGAGTGCTGCCACTAAGTTTCTTTCCAAGAGATATGGAGTAGATAAAGATGCTTGTTCCAAATAATCCTAAGTAGGCGTTTTGTAATCCCAGGAACAATGCTGTACATGGTTTGTTCACACTGTGTGACATAGTACATTGTCATAAATGCATATGTATTCACGCACATGTAAATCAGATACTTTCTGATACCTTTTAATCATCAAAGTAACAAGAGCGCTTTTGAGTTGTAAAACAAAGCCATGTAAATGCAATTAACATCTAAGTAGCTAACTAGGGTTATTTTGATAAATCCTCCTTTCTGAGGAAATTATCTTCTAGCCTTAATTCTCAGTCTTGGCTGGCATTTCACAGGTGGAGATTAGTTGAGTGTTTGACTAGCTCTAGGGCAGAAAAGCTTGCATAGGGGAGAGGATTGCTGTAATCTATTGACGTCAGTTTGTTAAGTATAAGCCGGGTTTCCTTCCAGCCTTTTAACCTACTTGCAGAAATCACAAAATAATAAATGGACAGACAGTGCATTACAACGCTTGTTTCTCCTTAGTTTTAACCCAGCTGAGTCTGCCTAGCCATGCCATAGTGTTGACGTAATTTATTGGGTAGAGACCGTCAGTATTTAGCAATTTGCATGCGTAATGCCCAGAGCAATTTGAAATTCCCAGATGTACTGGTAAAGTAATAGTACTAACACATTAGGGGGACAATTATCATGCATATCCATACATTCCTTCCTTTAACATTGAAAAACGATATGCCTATAAAAATATTCATACCTCACAATGAAGAATTGTGCTATAGTTGCAAGGAAGACATTGTATGTACAGGTAATCCTCGCTATATGACCACAATTGAGCCCCAATTCTTTTGTTGCTAAGTGAGACATTTGTTAAGTGAAATTTGCCCCATTTTATAACCTTTCTTGCAGCAGTTATTAAGTGAATCACTGCAGTTGTTAAGCTTTTTTAAGTGAGTTTGGCTTCTCCATTGACTTTGCTTGTCAGACTTTTGATCATGTGACAATGGTCATATCACTTTTTTCAGTGCCGTTGTAAATTTGAATGGTCACTAAACAAACTGTTGTAAATCAAGGACTACCTGTACTCCTAGAAACAATAAACATTCTATAAAATTAGAACTCCTTTGACACTTTGTTTTTTAAGCTTTATTACTCCTCTTGGTATATCTGATATTCCACAAAAGCAAGATTTAATTAGTGCAGTACACTTACTTTAAAACAATTAAGCAATCATGCTTAACCATTTTTTTGATAATTTCACTATTAAATGAGAAAAATCTTGCAAATTCATATGTTTATAAACATATAAGGTAATCCTCAACCTATCTCCAATTTAGGATCGGAATTTGTGTCACATGTCACTGTGGTTGTAACTTGAGTCGAACCTAATTTTATCATTTTTAGGCCTATCTGCAGCTATTTAGTAATCCCTGCAGTCATAAATGTGAACCCATTCTTCTGAATGGGCACTTTTTTCATTGAAATGGACAAAAAGGTAACAAATTACTACAGGACATTGCAACTGGTCATAAATGCAAGTCGGTTGCCAAGTGCCTGAATTGCAGTCATGTGACCACAGAGGTTGTGGAGTAGTCATAAGGGCAAGGACCAGAGTTATTTCAGCAATATTGTAACTTTGAACTTTTTGTTTTTAAAAAAGTCCGTAAGTCGGAGATGACCCATACATTCACATTTGGCTTCTTCTTAGCAGAGCACACCTGTTATATCAGTTTAGTATATTAATAGACTAATATACAGATTTTTAGTATATCTGTCATTCTCAAGGCAGAAATATCTGGGGAAGGTGGGGAGGAGCTAAATGTCAACTGCCTCCATCCTACTAGACTCTTCTGTCCCATAGTTCTCTTTTTTATCCAAATTTAAGCACTAACTATACATACCCTAGTAAAATCTTCCTTGCCACTGTATGTTGGCAATAAGATTACTTTACAGGATATAAGAGATTCAGATTGTTCCTTTCAAGAAGTAATACTCTGTATACCCATAAGTAATCGAGGAGAGATGGAGAAAATTGTAGAGGAACTGGTAGACACCAACTTGTGATAATGTCATAATCAAATCCATGTTTCAGGCATGTGAAAAGGAGTTCTTGTCCATATCTGCATTGGCAAGAATCGGAGCTAGTGGCAGTTTATATGAAAATATTATTTCAGTTAAGGGTTTTCCCCTCAAAGATTTTAACTACTGCTTTTTCATTGGAACGGAAAGGAAGTTAAAGAGATGTACATATGCTAAAAGAAGAAGAAGAAATAATTCAACTCACATTCTCTCTGTTCCTCTGTACACAAATACACACACACACAATGTTTAACTAGCTCAGTAAAAGACATAATAACTATTTGTGGGTTTTAACCTTTATTAACTGTTTGTGTATATCTTAGCATATTGTGCAAAGTATATATTCCATGTTGTTATTGAATATATTGCACAGGCTCAGAAACTCAGTTAATTCAATAATCACATTAAATATATTATACAGATCTAACCCCATGGTGTATCTGAACACTGCTAGGCTGAAATTGCAAATCTATGTACACAATGACATAGTGACCAATTTCCACGGACCAAGTAATTTTTGCACGTGCCATAAATTCAAGCAATTTCACAGATCATTTATTACAATCCTTAAACACTATGATGTAATTTACCATTGTTATAGTAGATTTAACTGTTCCAATTAGAGAGGAAATATAATGTCACATATGATTAAAATGATTTTCTTAATCTGATTTCTTATATAACAACCATTGCATAAAATAAAATCATCAAAAAATGTATTTATTGGTTTAACAAATGTTGGCCCAGTGGCAAAGCAGATTGATGCCCTCTGTTGACCATTTAAAATAAAAAAGTAATAGTGGAACTCATAACATCTGCAGCTGATTATATGACTGTACTCTTATATAATGTCTAGTAATTCAATCACTCTTGCTTTGTTATTTGGTTACATATTAATGGATTTGGGGAGGGGGGTTACCATTCTTGGGTGGAAAAGCCAACAGTGATGAGATATATTTACATTTTTTTAAAAAAAAAAGATATTTCTGAGTAATATAAATTGGACACTGCTGTGACATATCATTGATCCATTCAGGCCAGGATGAGCAACTCAGATTGGTATGGATTTTTTCAACAATTCCCAATTTAAGAATGCATTTTTCTTCCATCTTTGATCTTCGAATATACCAGTTGATGTTCTTCAGAAGCATTATGCCTTAGATTCTCAATTATAGGAGTTGACATCTGACAGAACATGAGGAACAACTACCTAACAGTTGTCTCGATTTTTTTTCATCCAGATATTCAAATATCAAAGTGCTTTTGGGGATTTTGAATAACTTGCTTCTGTTTAACAATTTGGGGGATAGGAAATTCATTTCTTCATGAGGCTGGATTATACTTCTGAAACTGTTTCTGCCTCTTTTTGTGGCATATGATTTGGCTTTGTTCATAGTACATTGTGTTGGTAGAGTTAATTACTTATGGGTGGAATTAACTTGAATAAATGGAGCATGGTTAGATCCTAGCATGATCATTGCCTTATGGATAAAGTATCCATAGCTTGCAGGAAGGAATAAAGCAAAGTAGTAAAGACAAATATTTATTCATGTGTACACAAAAATTATATTTAACATGTCTCCTTCTACACACCTTTTCTCTTTTATGCTTTGGCATGAGATACAAGAATGTTGAGTCTTGTTCTACAATGCAGGAGAAGGAGTGTCTATTTGCTTTAGGTACTGCCGGAGTACACAACAGCCTTTTTCTCAAGTAACCATGGCGATGAGTTTAGGTGGGATGGCTAGGTATCATTCTCCCTTATAGGAAGGATTTGTGGAAACAACAATATAGTAGTAAAGAAACATGTTACAAACTTTTCCTGTGCAAGAGCTTATTTAATTTTTAGACACTTCCATACAGTTTAACAATTGAACAATGATCCTGGCAAACAAATAGATGCTGATGTTGACGATCCATTACCACAATAGTGCAAAAGAGTTGATAGAAAGAAGAAAACCAGATAGTAATAGCAGTAACTTGTGTATCAGAGCCTATTTGATTTGAGCTAGAACTGACTTGTAGGAGGAGGAAGTGGAAACATTTGGCTCCCTGGAAATAAAAAATGTTCTTAATATCATTCACTTGGAAGGATATTCCAATCATTCCTATAAGCAGTATCACAAGGGTACTACAAGACAGCTATACATAAATCTATGAATCAGTCATACATGTGGTAAACCTTTCAGGGATTTTTGGCATCCTTATGCAGTCATGAATTGCTTTTACAAGATAAAATCCCCAGGTCAAGCTTGATTGCTGAGGACTTCCATATAATTTCTTATAATTTTATTGGCAACAATACAAAATTACTTGCTGTTGTCTTCTTTCATACTGTTTAAAGTTCTCACTATAGCTTGGTTTATTATTGGCTTTTGCATATATCTAATCATAAAAGCAAATCTGCTTTTCTGAGTTCACATTATTTTATCTCATCTCTGCTTCCACATCCACAAGCAAAAAGTCACGTATCTTTTTTTGTATTTAATAATATACTTGACATAGTAGCAAAAATGCATTTCATAATTTTTTGGGGTATTGGTGACTAAACTGGAAAAAAAAATGTTTCATCTCATTTCTGCTCAACTTTGACTACTTGACATAGTAGCAAAAATGCATTTCATAATTTTTTGGGGTATTGATGACTAAACTGAAAAAAAAAATGTTTTGTCTCATTTCTGCTCAACTTTGACTAATTAAGTACATACATAATGAAGAAAATTCATGGAATCTAATGTTCCAGTAGGATTACAGTCTTAACCACACTTGAAAGAACTGAAGCCCAATTTATGTTGTTAGTTTTTGAAGTTTGGTCCGACCCATCGTGACCCCATGGATAACATTCCTCCAGGCCTTCCTGTCCTCTACCATTCTCTGGAGTCCATTTAAGCTTACACCTACTGCTTTGGTGACTCTATTCAGCCATCTCATTCTAGTCCATAAATCAAATTCAAGGGACATAATCTACTAAAATGTGTTAAAAGAGGCACTCTGTGTTTGTTTCTAAGCATATTTGAGTAGGATGGCACATTCTATATAGAGGAACAAGAATTTGGATCTGGTGCATGTATACACCCTATAGGATTGGAAACTGACTCTAACAAGGTTATCACGATGCAAGCATGAGGAATGGGGGTAAATTAAGGGAACAATTTTTCTGAGTATTCACTTTCCTTACTTGTTTGCTGTATTAATGTATCTATTCTGTCCTTAATCAACTCTAGTGTATAATATTTCATTTTTCCCACCTTTTATTTACTGAAAAGAGTATTTTCCCCAAAATAATTGGTAATAAAATGGTAAGGTTCTTTCAGATTGGAAGATAGCCAATTGCAATGAAGAATATTAATGATCCAATTCTTTACTTAAAATTAGTCCCACTAACTGGGATAGTAAGATAATTGATGCTTTTGAATTTTAGTGTTAGAGAAGATTTCTGAGGATACGATGGATAGTGAAGAAAACAAACATAGAACATACCAATGCAAAATTCTCAGTTGAGGCAAAAATAACAAGATCAAACTATCATATTTTAGTCTCGTTACTCAAATCCCTTGAGAATTTCATAATTCTGAAAAAAGTGGAAGGACAACAAAGGACAACCAGCAGCAAGGTGAATAGACTCATTTATACTAACATTAGGAAGCCTGAAGAGTGAGGTCTAGGGATCATCATCACCTAGAATGCCTGTTTGCTTGGTGAGAGATAACACCAATGATTCTTTCAGATTTGCTGAAAATATAATAATTCAGTCATACATTTTTCCTGTCAAATATATTTTAGAGAATAAGAATATTTCAACGTTATTTTTCTTTTAAGTTAAATATGGCAATTTATTTCCTAGAGAATGGATGAAGTTGTAGGAAAGCATAAATTAACAAGCAAAATAATTGTCTCCCCTCCCTCCACATCCTTAGGAATGAGGCAGAGTTATGGCATCATAAATCTCATGCTCTTTTTTAAAATCACTTTTAAGCAAACTTCATATTTTTGAAAATTATTAGAAGGTAAACTACATGGTGCTCCTATTATTAGAATATAAACCATGATTGATTCAAATGTAAACTTTGTATCATGCCAAATAGAATAGAATAGATTAGAATTGGAAGGGACCTTGGAGGTCTTATAGTCCAACCCCTTGCTTAGGCAGGAAACCCTATACCACTTCAGACTAATGGTTATCCAACATCTTCTTAAAAACTTCCAGTGTCAGATCATTCACAACTTCTGGAGGCAAGCTGTTCCATTGATTAATTGTTCTAACTGTTAGGAAATTTATTCTTAGTTCTAGGTTGCTTCTCTCCTTGATTAGTTTCCACCCATTGCTTCTTGTCCTGCCCTCAAGTACTTTGGAGAATAGCTTGACTCCCTCTTTTTTGTGGCAGCCCCTGAGATATCGGAACACTGCTATCATGTTACCCCTAGTCCTTCTTTTCATTAAACTAGACATATCCAGTTACTGCAACCGTTCTTTACATGTTTTAGCCTCCAGAATTACACTAGAAATAACTGGAGTAAATTATTCTGCATCTTTCTCAAATATTGTTGTGATTGCATATGTATGCTTAACTCTAGAGTAAAACCAGGGTGTCAAACTTGATTTCACTGAGCGCCGCATCAGGGTTTTGTTTGACCTCAGGTAGCCGGATATGTGTGGCCAATCTTGTGACCTCAGGACATTGCAACGGTCATAATTGTGAGTCAGTTGCCAAGCATCTGAAATTCGATCACGGGACCGTGGGGATGCTGAAACAGTTGTAAATATGAAAAATGGTCAGAACTCCCTCTTTTCAGTGCTCTTGTAACTTGGAACGGTCACTAAATGAACTGTTGTAAGTTGAAGACTAGCTGTCTATTCTATGGATTTGAATGGGCTAACAATGCAGACCTATAGGTCTTTATAGAAATAAGTCCAGTTGAGCTCAGTGATACTTAGGATGTACCTAGAATGGATTGAATAACTTCCTAAGTGCTATTGATTAAATACTTTCTGTAGGTGTTCTTTTTTCTTGTCCTTCATGGATTTTTTTTTAATTAACCTGGTTGAAAAATACAGGAGAGTTATTGATAGAAAGCAGTGTCTGGGCCTCTTGCAAAATTCTGTTCCTATTAAATGGCTTGCAGTCAAGACGAGGATAGGATTGTAAATGTAAGCATACAATGCAAATTTGTTTTTTTTTTAAATAAAAATAATAAAACAGGAATATCAGGATTCAGACGTCTTATATGTGAAACTAAATTTTTCTCCGTCTGTTAGTAATTAGGATAAAAGTGGAATCTGCTTCTCTCTGCCCTCAGCTTAAGTCTGGAAGTATTGTTGTATTTTTTTCTGAAGTGTTTATGTTTACAGGATTCAAATTTCCTTCGGTAGCAACCTCCAGCTTAGTGCAAAGTGTTCTCCTTGTGTAAATCACATTTGTTTCTGAAAAGTGTATCCAAGTATGAGAAAGAAAGCAGCCTTTATGAATTATGATTTTCTGCTTATTCTTGTGATGGTGCTGACAGATCTGTGAATGTCTGCAAACTAGCAACCTGATCGATGTGAACATGGGCAGTGATGTAACAACCTCTGTTCCTCAAATAATTTACATAGTTGGAGTCATCTGGAAACTGGGAAAGCCGTTGTTAGGGTTATCTATAAATCTATAGTGACTGGGTCCAAATAATGTGAGCTAAGTCTTGTCTCAAGTGAACAAGTGAGGTCATTTGGCAAGGTTGCTCGACTGAGTGGATGTTGCATTAGTTGGTTGACTTTGTTTGTGGATAAACACTCCACCTTGACATAACTTCCTTCTGGCTTATGTCTTCCATATCCCTTGGGGTACATCCCCATCAAGTCCGCAAGAGAAGCAAAACAGATTCTTGTGCTCCAGACAGAAGAAAAGCAATGCATTCCAAAGTTTAAAATCCAATATCCACAAAAGAATGAGTAATAAAACTGCACACCAAGCTGCTGTTCTAAGACTGGAATGACAGCAAGCAATGTTAAAATACATAGAGGTAAATCTGCTTGGCTACTCATAACCGTCCTTTTACCAGCAGTATTTAATCTTTCCCTTACTACTAACCAAAGGCAACTCCTGGCAAAACCCCAGGTACTACAACCGCTCAACAATTCTTTAAATTGCCATTCTATGCAGAGTTGTAAAGAGCATGCTCAAATTCCTCAGCATCTCTCTCCTCTGCTGCATGCTGATCACTTCAGTGGCTGCTGCGGGCTCTCATTACTGACAAATCGCATGCCGTGCTGATGCAGGCACCATAATAGGAAGCACCTAGGCCTGTCATAAACAGGTCTGAGGGAAAAAAGTGCAGGTCTGACGTATGGCGTGGCCATAGCAACAAGAAGAGATGAGGTTGAGGTTTCCATTTTGGAGTATAGGCAAGCTAATATAGCTCTCTTTAAGGAGCCAGAAAGTACCTGAAAAAAGCTCTGTCCATGTGTATATCAGCAAAAATTTGCTTGACTGCTTCAGATTCAACATAATTGAATGCAACTTTTAGGGGGCATTTAAATGATTCGTTTGAACTGATTTCTTTCCCCTTCAGTTACAACATAAAGTTTTGTTGGAGAATGATAGTACAATTACTCCTACAAAATACTTTTATGATTACTCAGAGCCTATATGTCTTTTGGAGGCTTAGTCATTAAAACAGAAAGGATATAAATTTTGAATAAGATGACTGTGAGCTCCTTGCAGCATGAGATATGGCCAAAGTTTTTTGCACCTGAATTTTGGATCCAGGTAAGATTCCATTTAATGTTTAGTAATTATTGCTGTCCTGTCCTTTTTTTTTCTTTGATAGTTAAATTAGTAAATTTATTTTTTTTAAGTTTGGAAAAAAAGAATTGTTAAGGTATTGGGTTAAATAGCTGCTTATTAGAAGCACTTTTTAAACATACGATGCTACGAAGGTTCTGTTGGAGTGTATAGAATAATTCACCTTGATGCATGTGGCAAGAACATTTGAGACTGAATTTAGTAAATTCTTATTTTTCCACTATTTTATTTTACACCATTAAAATAGTACTAAGAATTGAAAATGTACGATATACTGTTCCCACTGAGAACTGAGTGATACTGAAGCAGGATTATATTTTAACGAAGTAACATTTTCTTTTTCCCTCCTGTCTTGTTTTCTTAATTATACTTGCTTACAGATCTTATTGAAACATTAGCTGAAGGAGCAATGAAATCGTTCTAAAATTAATGCAATAAAAAGTAAAAAAAACAACAGTAAAATTAACAGTTAAATAAAGTAAAAGAATGCATGTTTTGATCTTAAGATTAGATTTCAAATTTTGAAGAATATTTTTGAAAAAGAAGAAAACTAATGATTGCAACACGATAGTTAAATGTCTTTCTTTTTTAATGCATTCTCTCACATGTGAAAAATAAATATTAAAGTATTTAACCGTTTAATCAGTTTGGAAAATTAAACGGTAATAAAAATGTGACAAAAGTAGGATCTTTATTTAAGAAAGAACTGTTTTCATAATCCATTTCTTTCTGCACGTTTCTGACACTAATCTTAAAATCCAGACATAGAATTTTTTAAAAAATATTGATGTAATGTTAGAATTTGTCTTTTTGCCAGTAACACAGCTGGAATAATAAAAAAATAAAAACTGCTGGTAGACAAACTGCTGGTAGATAAAAACTGCTGGTAGTTTCTTCCTTTGGATGTTTTATAGGAATATGTAGCTGTAAAGAAACCCCCTTGATACAAATGTGGGTGTGTCTTGCCTTGCTGTGCACTTAGAATTGGCTATATTTTTAGTTTCTGGTTGCTTGAAAATATTTGAATGGCAATAGTGATGAGATTTTGTTGTCACTTCTTCATGTAGACTCAGTAGAATGTTTTCTTGGAAATTGTACACTCACTGTGCTTTATGTTATTTATTCTGTATAGTATATATGCAGTCAAAAGGAAGTTGATTTTAGGATTGACTTAAAGTTTTTGACCCCTTTTAATTTAAACTGGAATCATAAAGATCTCAAAACAATGTTATCAACATAAAGCGGCCTTTTTGCCTGGAGCAAAGCATGCAATTTAGGATGGTGGCAAAAGGGACAAGAGAGAAAATTCCCTTCCAAAAAGAAACTTGTAATACCATTTCTCAGATTGGAGCTCTTAGCCTTGGGCTCACTTTTAGATTAGGCAAGCCATGAATGTCTTCACAATGATGGGATGGAAGAGAAATCATGATTGCAAGGGACATGGGGGAAGATTGAATTGGGGGTTTATAACCTTGGGAAAGATACTTTCATATCAGTATTGAGAAACTGTTGTTTTGATTGTGTCTCATTTCCAAGTTATTTTTTAAAAAAAGTCTGAAATAATTTCACATTTCCCAGAATGTTGTGATTCTCTTTCATCTGTCTTCTCTTCTCTTGTCCAGGAATACTGCTCTGAAAGGAATATTGCTTATAATGCTGTTGTAAATGTTGTAAATGTCATCACAGGCATGCCTTTCTACAATTATGAACATTTGGGATGGAGAGAAAGAAATCTTGGAAGTATTAGTTTGCCAAAAACATTGATCTTTGATTGCCTGACTATAATTGTACAATCATCTTTTGATCAAAGAAAGAAAACAAATATTTGCCCATTTTGTAGTTATGACACATTTGACTCAGCCACAATTATCCAAGAGTTCCACAGATTCAGTCAGCTACTGGAAACTCAGTTGTCGTACCTACTACTAAAGTGCAAACTCTTAATTTTTTTTTCCACAACAAACCACTGAGAAGCCAAGACTATGAACAAATTAATAGAACTGTCTTTACCTCTCATTCTTGTTATACCTATAAACAACAAGAGGATTCTTAGTCATTAAAATCTATCTGGCTTTTTGGGGGGAGTAAGTCAGATGCACTTATGAGTACTAGTGATTTGATCCTCCACTTAAACTTACGTATTGCTGCTGGAGAAAGATCTGATTTCTCAGTATCTAGAGGTGGAAATAGAGACACAGAACCGCTTAAGCCAAGAGCAAAGATTAAAGGTTCTGATTAGAAATAAAACACATAAAAGAGTGAACCTCTGCAGAAAATACTTTAGGTCTTGTATTGGGAATTAACAAATTCTGCAAAATAATGCAGAATTGATAGGGGGTTGCTGAAGAAGGCAGGTTAGGATGCACATTGCTTTTCTTTAAATTGTATATTCAAGATTGCTAAACATATTTGCAGTTGTAGAAATCAACATTTGGGCAAAGGCAGTTTAGAGTAGAGAAGAAGCAATGGTAGATCTTTTCCTGCTTTTTCTGTTTCTGGAAACACAGTGGTAGCCAGTGTAACTCTTGATGCCAAAGTATGACATTGATACAGAGGTGGGTTCCTACTGGTTCAGACCAGTTCAATAGAACCAGCAGTAAAAATTGGGGCTGGCTCTCTGAACCGGCAGTACCAGCAGGCTGGCCATGCCCTCAAACCGGTCTCCTGGTCGCTGCTTGCGTCCACCCAGCCTCAGGCCGCAAAAAAGTCTTCCATCCGTTAAGAAAAAAGCTGTGCATGCATGAAGATGGGAGCAGCGACTGGAGGTCTTTTGCAATGCTGCCGGCATTGCAGCCCCCCATCAACACAGCTTGGAGCTCCAAGCGGAAGAGGGTCCTCGGCTGTTGTGAAGAAGCAGCAGCTCTGGTGTGCCATGCCCACTTCATTCTCTTTGAGAGCCACTTGAAAACAAGGTGCAAAGCAGCTCTCAAAGAGAACAAAGCGGGTGTGGTGCACCCAGAGCTGCTGCTTCTTCACCACAGCCAAGGACAGAAGAGTTTGCTCAGGAGCGACGCTGGTGAGGAAGGCGGATGGGTCAGAGGGAGACATAGCCCAAGCTCTCTGGGATGGGTAAACAAGTGTGGGGAGGTGAAGGAGAGAGAGAAGAGAGAGTGTTGGGCAGTAGCCACAGGGGGAGGAGGGCGGCGGCTCTTCTTAACCCCTGCTCAGAGAAGGATGCTCCTGATGCAAGGAGACCAAGAGAGGGAGGCTCAAGCCAGTTCTCCACTCTAACCCAGAGGTGGCCGGAGTTTGCTCTTGCCCTCAGGCAGCAACTCTGCCTCTTCCTCTCCTCAAGCCCAGCAAGGAAGCCTGCTCTTCCCACCAGATCTACACAAGGAAGGAGACAGAGAGAGCCCCCCATATGTTGCATCCCATTCCCAGCCTTTGCCTGTGCCTCTGTGCTGTGGCGGGGACGGGCCCAGGAAGCTGGGTGTCCCCCAGCCAGATCTGTTTCACCATAGTTTGTACATGGAGAGGTTTTCCATCTGGGACCTGCCTACCCCTTTGACCAGCCTGCCCAAGAAAGAGGCTGCTTTTGATTTCTGCCACCGCTTCTTGAGAAGAGCGCCAAAGCAAGTGCAGGAGGAGAAAAGAGAGCTGGAGAGCGATCTACTGACTTCCTTTGTAAAGACGGTATAAAAGGGGAGAATAGGGAGAGGGGCTGATGTTTTCCCTCTCCGAGCCCCAGTCTTTCGCTGAAACTTTCTGAACTTGGAGTCTTCTGGCAGCGCTGGGAGGGTCCCCCTTGCTGATTCTGTCAAGAAGTGGCAGCAGAAATCAAAAACAGCTGCTTCTCAAGCAGGCTGTTCAAAGGGGTTGGTGCCCCTGCGGTTGATCCCACCAGGGGAATGGGTCCCCGAAGGGCAGGATGTGCTCTCCACTGCTGCTACTGCCAGGCGCATCCATGCAAGATAACTTCCCAATGCAGCACAATTCCGGGACAGCAAGATGTTGTTTCTTTTGACAGCAGGAAAAGGAAAAAGGTGCTCCAGAAAAGTTTCCTGGGGCTGCTGCACATGTGCACCATTTGCCCTCCCGGAGCATTTTCTTCCTTCTCCTGCTGCCGAAAGAAATAATATTCCGCTGTGCATTGATGGTACTGCAGTTGATCCTGCCGGGGGAATGGGTCACCGAAGGGCAGGGTGTGCTCTGCTGCCGCTGCTACTGCCAGATGTGTCCACGCAAAATAACTCCCCAGTGCAGCACAGTTCTGGGACAGCAAGATATGGTTTCTTTTGGTGGCAGGAGAAAGAAGTGCTCCAGAAAAGTGTCCAGGGGCTGCTGCACATGTGCCCCACTTGTCCTCCTGGTGCACTTTCTTCCTTCTCCCCGCACCGAAAGAAAGAACATCCTGCTGTCTGTTGGTGCCACCATGATTGATCCCGCTGGGGGAAGAGGCAGTGTTGGTGGTGCTGCTGCCACCAGGCACATCCACACAGCATAACTCCCCAGGAAGGGCTCTGTCTATGTGCCCAGACCAGGGGTGTGTATGTTTGTGTGTTGAGAGAGAGAGAGAAAGGAAGAGAAAGGAAGGAAAGTGGAGAGGGGGGAAAAGAGATAGAAACAAAGAAAGACAAAGGAAGGGAGAAAGAGAGAGGAAGAAAGAGATAAAGAAAGAAAGTAAGAGAGAAAGAGAAGGAAGGAAACAAAGAGAAAAAAGAGGGAGAGAGATGCAAGAAAGAAAGAAAAAGAAAGAGAACTTATGACCACAATTGAGCCCAAATTCTAAGCAAGAGCGTTAAGTGAGTTTCACCACATTTTATAAGTTGGCCATGCCCACCTGGTCACATGACCACCAAGCCACGCCCACAAATAGGCCACACCCACAGAACCTGTAGTAAAAAAGTTTGAAAGCCACCCCTGCATTGATAGATTGACAGGTAGCCATAACGATTTGAGCATTCTAGTCCAGCTGAAGTTTGCAGTTGGATTTACTTTTCTATAAGAATTATGTCATTTGGACTAGCTAAGTAATTATCCTAGCAGCCTAAACATCCTAAGTACAAGAGTGCTTTTGAATGCTCAACTCTTTTTTATATGCATATCCCAGTAATCCTTACAAAACTAAGTGGTTTTCAATTTGTGATGAAATCTGTTTTTTGTTTTGCTTTTTCCACTGTGGTCTTTTGGAAGTTGCTGAATGTCACAATTGGCAAAGCTGGCAGAGGTTGCTGGCAGCTCTGAGTTGTGTTCTGTTTCATAAATAATATTTCTCTTAACTTCAGAATCCAAAGGCAAATAGTTAAAAAGACAAACCTCTCATCCTAAATCAGTGGATAGAATTATCTGAATTAAATACAGCCCTTTAGTGGTCAATAATTCTCCTATTTTTTTCTGCTGAAGTCATGAAGCAACCACCTTTCTGAAGCTTGATAAAGTCTGGAAGTTACCACTTTTATACTGGAGACCACCCAGGAATTCTGTATATTGAACCTTGAGTTCTACAGTAGATAAAAGGCATGATATAAATGTAATTGATAGAATGGTATGCTGTCTATGCTCAAATATCTCTGCTGCCCTTGCCCTATTTAGTGAAAGAGATCATTACAGGTAGTCAGACCTCTTTGCTATTGTCTTGGATACTCTGGGTCATCTAGCTAGCTAGCATTAGTTAGATAGCTCCATAGTAGCTGTATTTCAGAATTAGTTGGTGAAAGAATGTTGGATTGGTGTAAAATGGAGTGGAGAACACCATATCTACAATCTCTTGGTTTGTGGTAATATACTCAAACTACCCAGTACAAATGAATATGGTCGCTGGCATGCAGAAATACAATCCTTTATACCACTACCAACTTTCAAGTTCAAAACATAACTACTCATTATGAAAGAATAAACCCGTAGGCAACCAAAACCACATAGATTGATTTAAAATTTAATTATGAATTGTTAAGGTACTACTTTTGGCTGCCAATGCAAGAGACTTATTTGTAGCTCAGGTTGAAATGAGGGCTTCTTGGTGCTCTCTGCGCTTGGTTGTTTTCTTGCATATGTTTCATTACCCAAACTAGTGCTAACACTGATGATGTTACCTAGTTGGGGTAATGAAACATCTGCAAGAGAACAACCAAGCTCAGAGAGCATCAGCGACCCCTTTATTTTGGGCTAATTCAATGTATAGTACTATATTAATCCAGGATTAAATTATTCTTGACAGGAATAGTAATACCGTTCCTTTGACCTTTTTAGTATGGAAGAAAATTGTCACACTTAAATAATACTCGAAGCTTGAATGAACAAGTCAAAAGGAACTATCTTGCAATGTGCCTTTGAAATACTGATATCTAGTCAGAAGTGATATATAGGCTTTTGCAATGGCATCTGCATGTTAGGGCTCTACTGAGTTTGTTTGCGTTTGTATTGGTTCTGTTACTTAGCACTCTATGAAGTAGTGGCTAAAAAAGAAAGTGACACCAAAAGAATTTAGCAGCATGCTTTTACAAATTAGGGGAGTAACACAGGATGGGTGGGAATACTAAAATTTGACAGCAAGTTCAGTTCTAAATTGTCTCCCAGACAAAAATGTTTTTTTATATTAAAATGGGTTTAGTTTATTTAATTTATATGTAAAGTAGACTAAAAGCAATTTAAGCCAAATGCCATTGATCACAGGACAAACTAAGCAGATCTAACTTTGGGTTCATATGAGGATAGGAGGCTATCAGTTGGAATTGTGTATAGTGCTGTGATTTATTTTCCAGGAGATGTTTCAGGGCAGGAAAGCAGATGCTATATTTGGGGTCCTGCATCTTTTGGAGATTGAATCTATAGCCGCAATGGCAAGCCTATGGCACGCATGCCAGAGGGGACACAAAGAGCCCTCTCTGTGGGCACGTGTGCCCTTGCCTCAGCTCAGCCAGCTGGTCATTGGGTTTGCAATGGGTGCATGCACGCTGGCCAGCTGGTTGTCGGGTTTCCGAGGTGCACATGCATGACAGCCAGCTGGTTGTCAGGTTTCTGGCTCTCTGGCGTGTACACATAAGAGGTGGTACTCAGCAGCTTCTGACCAGTTCTGGAGAACCAGTAGCGGAAATTTTGAGTAGTTCGGAGAATTGGTAAAAACCACCTCTGACTGGTCCCGCCCCCATCTATTCTCTGCCTCCCGAGTCCCAGCTGATCGAGAAGGAATGGGCATTTTGCAGTATCCTTCCCCCTGCCATACCCGCCAAACCATGCCCACCAAGCTATGCCCACAGAACCAATAATAAAAAATTTGGAATCCCACCACAGGCACACATGCGCACCTTCTGGTTTGGGCACTCTGTGCCTAAAAGTTCGCCATCACTGATCTATAGTCTGCCATGCCTGGCTACCTATGAGTCCTTTATAAATAACTTTGATCACATGATGGAAGAAGATTGGGTAGGAGTATAATTAATAACTAAAAGAAGATCACATTAATTATGAATACCACATATTGATGTCCAGCTGATCATCAGAACAAGAATTTAGTAATACCAAAATATTTTCAACCTCACATAAATGCGAAGTTGTACTTATACCAGACAACTAATATTATGAAGCTATTATATTTGACAAATACACATTACAGTTACGTTATCACAAAATATAACACATATTATGAGGTTTTTTTTAAACAAGATTATTATGCTTGCAGAATAACAAAATATGTATGGTTTATTTGGCCAATTCCAGATTTGTTTTCCTTTCATTTCAAAGGAAGGATGACCAATAATAGGAAAATTAACACAAATATTTACAAAAAGGAAAGACCAGTGCTTGTGGTAATACTACAGCAGACCAAAAAAGAATATAGGTAGTTTGACAAATAAGAATAAGGGTGATGGTGAACAGTTCATAATACTACAACAGACCAAAAAGGAATATAGGTAGTTTGACAAATAAGAATAAGGGTGATGGTGAACAGTCTATAGCAGTGTTTTTCAACCACTGTGCCGCGGCACACTAGTGTGCCGTGACATAGTGTAAGGTGTGCCGTGGGAAAAACACTTTATATATAGTCAATATAGGCACAGAGTTAATTTTTTTTAACATTTTCTAATGGTGGTGTGCCTCATGATTTTTTTCATGAAAAAAATGTGCCTTTGCACAAAAAAGATTGAAAAACACTGGTCTATAGAATATACTCATACAAGATAAAATTTAAATGTCATGGTTATAATTCTGATTGTGCAAAGGGACCAATGAATAGGTTCAAAAGGTTATAAGGAAACAGATTTAGGTTACTGTAATGATGTATTTCAGAGGAATTTCCGTTGAAAAGACCATTTCCTAGTTCAGTTTTTGGAAGTTCACAGAGAGCTGTCTTCTGTAATAATTCTTCAGTTTTGGGGCACAGTTTAATTATTTCTAGAGTAGAGGAATCTAGACTAAGGGTTCCCTATATGGAAACATGCAACAAAAGCAAGGATGGGAAGCTAATAATAAAAATGGCAAATATGGAACTGAGAGAGAACACAATGAAACAGTCCCACTTCTGAAATCTTAATTAACACAAAGTTGAGTGGCAAGGAAGTATTTACCAGTATCTCTTCATTAGATTTGTATCTAAAGACTATTCTGTATGTAAGTTGTTGACTATCCAATGAAGTGGTGTAGAGTTCATTATTGAATAAAGCTGGGTTGGTTCTTAGCTTAACTAAGAGGCAAGTATGCCACTGAGGTAAAAGCCAGGAATTGACAATGCTCTTCTTCTCAATCCATCAATTTCTGCTAATATCAATATACAGAAAGATACCCAGCTGCAAGATCTCCTGTAACAGTAGGTTGAAAAGTCTTTGGGAAACAATCCAAAAAGGTGCTGCCTAGAAAACAATCACATGATGTCTTACTTAATGACTGCTTCGTTCAAAAACTGAGATTCCTGTCATAATTGGAAGATTAGCTGTACTTACATTTCTCCCATTGAAATCAATATTGTCTCCTGGCATCCAAATGCACTGAGACACTTGTACTTTGTACCATATTTCTGAAGATAACATATTTAGGTTATCTGCCGTGCATCAGAGAGAATCGTTCAGGTCATTCTTAAATACTTTTTATGTGACTTTCATTGCTGCTTAGAAAAATGAACTAAAATGTAATTTTAAAGCTCATTCTTGCCATTTCCATAGTAGTGTCATTGTTGCTTATCTGTCTACATATTTTATAAATTGCATTTGAAGCTGTTAGCATTCTCCCTTCAAGGCCTAATGACACTCATTCCATACTTGTTACTTCATCATTTGTTTTTGTTCACATACTTTACTGCTTAAGTACAAACTCTATCAGCAATTCTCAGTGTTGACCCTAAATGCCCTGGCCTTAGGAAGTTACTCTTCACATTTCTTGTTTCCTATGTTTTTAAACTTAACTAACCTTATCCTGTCTTTCCGTGTATTTGTGTTACTTTGACATCCTTTCGGGGAAGTATGTTTGCAGAGACTTGTAGTCCATTTTGTTGCAATAGAGTAATACTTGGTTAATAAAATTATATACTGGTAGAATACCACAAAGAGATCTGAAGCAGGTTGGATAAAGCATCTTAAAAAAAAAAAAGCTATGTAACAGACTTCTGCATATAGAGAGGATGGTTCTAGACTTCAACTTTAACCTCTGTATCAAATGTATTCCAGAAGCTGTCTGTTAATCTCCTCTTAGAGAAAAGGAATATTACCAGATCTTATAAAGAAGGAAATACTTATAGAGGCAAAATTTACACATGCCATTGATACATATTAATTGAATATTTCAAAGGGCATTGAAGTCTGTCACCCAAACATTGGCCAGAAATAGACCTGCTTAATTTGAACATGATTGCAGTCTCATGGTCTATAAGATTTGTGTTTGGCCGTTTCATTTTTACATATCTTAATACATTTGTTTATTAATTATGTTTGTATACTACAAGGACTTCAGCAGAAGTCCCGATGGCTTATAACCTTTAAAACATTCATGATACAAAAATAAAATTAAAACTTCTACAAGTAGTAAAACTTCAGTTAAATTTGAACATAATTCTTAAATCTATCCAGTTCATAGCAAGTAATATTAATATTCACGCAAAATTAATCTAGAAGAGCTCTGTCTTTACCAGCTTTAAGAAAAATATAAATAAGAATAAACTCTTAAGATGACATAAGATTGCTTCAAAGAGCCAGGGCCATAACATTGGGGGGTGGGAGGGATTGAAAATCAGAACTAGCTCCTGTTTAGACAAAAAACTTCACTTTTGCTTTTCAGTGCTCATATTATCCTGAGATGGTGGGGTATTGGGTTGGATTTAAATTATGAAAATTTAATCTTTGTTTTTGTTGAGTCTAGATAGTCAAAGCTGAAATCCAAAAGATCAGGAAAAGTTTCTTCCCTCTTTCTCCTTGCTTCTATATGCAAGAACATGTCAATTAAGAGATTTTTTTTGGTTTTTAATTCTGATTGGTCATTTAGACCACAAAGTAGACCACAAAGAGACATGTTGCTCTGCAACCAAACTTTCCTTCTTTAATGCAAATTTTATTAAGATGAACATCAAAATTCAGTTGAGGATTTATAATCGGTACAGATGGAAATATAACTGTTATAAAATGTGCACTCTTAATTATGTGGCAATTTCATTGTGGCAGAAAATGTATAGGAAACACAGCTCTAAAAGCAAGTGATAGACAAATATAATATTGTGCGGTATGGCCCTCTTGTGGTATCATTTGAGTTATTTTTTTCCTTCTACCAGTGTTTCGAAATGACGGTAGGGTTTTGAGCCAAGGCGACCACATTAGCAATAACGGGCTGAATTCATTTCCTGCTCTTGATTATGCAGTCTTTTTATTCCTCTTTTATTTTTTAAAATAACATTTTTGTTATATCTTTATGAATTCATTTAACAAAGCTTGGATAGGTTTCATTGCATTATATTTTCTTGCTATACATGAACTTTTGGTTGTATGTGTACATTATTTATACCTTATGATAAACAAATACTGAGAAAGATAAAGATATTTGGATAGCCATTTTGCAGGATGCAGACCTGTAAATGTAGTCCTGTTTTTGTATCCACACATTGGCAATATTAAGAATTCCTCGGAAGGCTGTATAGAAAGGATTAATATTTTCACACGCAACATAGGAGTTTATCCCACATACCAACCCATGAGGAGGACCATAGTTTTGTTGTCACATTACAATATCTCTTGATTGTTTACGTCTGTGTTTCCTAGTTTAATTGTTCTAAGCCAGTGGATCTCAACCTTCCTAATGCCGCGACCCTTTAATACAGTTCCTCATGTTGTGGTGACCCCCAACCATAAAATTATTTTATGTTTTCTGTATTTTTTCAAAAATATGTGTTTTCCGATGGTCTTAGGTGACCCCTGTGAAAGGGTCGTTCGACCCCCAAAGCAGTCCCGACCCACAGGTTGAGAACTGCTGTTCTAAGCAGACACAGCTTACTCCTTAGAGGAAAATTAGATAACTGTTTTCTTATAGTATTCATAAGATCTAAGAAATGTATTATGTATACATTCATAAGTTCTAAGAAATGTACAGTATAAGGAATGTAAACAATTCTTTCTGTTTAGGAGTGAGTTTCCGTAAACTCATCATTTGAAGTACAGTCTTAGAGGAATCAGTACAGGAGATTAAAGTAGATTCATCCAGATTAGAACTGGAGTTGGCCATTCAGCCTGAATGTATGTGCTTAGTTACTGGAGTTGAAAGGAAAAGTTTGAAATCAAGAAATTTTGTTTTGCTAACCATCTTTCCAATGTTAAATTAATCCAGAGATTTCCACATGCTAGTTCCCTCTTTTTCAAATACATTTTTGAATCTTGTTCTTACTTAATCAATCCAGCAAATATAAGCTGCAGCCATAGTTCAAATATAGATTTTACATTTTCACATTTCCCCCCTAGTTCACGCTTTAGAAATGCTTTAGAAATGACAGATGCTTCTTTAGTCTATTCTGTTCTGTTCTGCCTTTTGTTAGCTGAAATTATCTGATTTGGTTATTAATTAACAACAGATGGAATCACACATCTTCCAAGTTCAGAGTTATTGGAGACGGATGCTTTGCTTAAAGCATATTTTAATAAACAATAATATGAGCTATTGGCTACAAGTTAATTCCCTGCACTCACAGCTTACAGCATTAAAACAAAAGAGATTGGTGGTATATAAAGACTTAAACAGTTGATTTGCACATATTCTTATTTTTAATCTATCTTTATTTTTTTCGAAAAAAGTTAAAATAGAAACACCCCAAAATTTGTAAAGAAACGAAGAAAACAACTAAAACAAGACATTAAAAAAGAAAAAGTGCATTATAAACTGCACTAACATATTAACTGGATGCTGTGTGATATATTGCAAGAGTATTAGTTTCCCATACCATGCAAAACAGACCCAAAGAATTTTAAACTATTAAACTACTAATTTTATTTGCAAGTTAATATCATCTGCATACTATATTAATAACAAAATAGTTCACAGGAAGAACAATAATAAAAAAGACAAGATTGAAATCCCCAAACCCTCTGTTAACAAACCCTCTGAAATTGTAATCAACATGTAGAAAATTTATCACAGCTTCTTAGCTATCCCAAATCATTTCAAAAGTTAACACTGAGATTGGTCCTGGATCAGTGATGGGAATCAGCCAGTCCGCACCTATTCAGGGGAACCAGTTGTTAACTTTCTAAGTAGTTCGGAGAACCGGTTTTTGAAAGAAATCTCATTTTGTTTTTTTCCATTTTACATAGCTAATCCTGTAAGGAAGGCAGGAAGGAAACATTCTAGTGTTCTAATCTTTATTTCACTGCTTATAGAAACTGCCTCTCCGATTAACTCTTATTACATTGTAACAGCTAAGACAAAGCACCCATTGACATGAGTGACATTGAGTTGGCCATGCCCACCCAGTCACATGACCACCAAGCCCCGCCTACCCACTGGTCATTAGGGTTAAATTATTTGAATCCCACCACTGTCTTGGATCAAATATCCACATTTGTTGTTTCTTAATAACATCTCTTATCAATTGTTGACTAAACAACAAGATGAAATTGTTTCCCAGTTAAATGTGATAAATCTATTCCTCAGTCTGCTTCAATCCACTTAAAAAGACCAATTATCACTTATCCCCTCAGACAGTTTTCTGCTGTTATATAAGAGTATAGATGTGAACATCAGGGAGGTGTATAGAGTCAACTCTTATTTCTGGGTCCATATTTCTTCCCAGTGAATATAATGCTGGCCACATTTCTTTTGTGGGTTTAATTTATTTATAGTCGTGTGCCTCTGAATATTTTTCCACAGCCCTTATGAGTTCATCAAACTTTTAAAAAAATCTTTCAACTAAGAATTTTATGTTGCGAAACAGTCTTTTCGAGGGTCAGCCTCTTTCCCTTCTCTGTATTCTGATACATTGTTATAGTAGATAAAGCAGAATAAAAACAAAAGACAAAGGAGCAGGAAAGATATTTTGATCCAAAATGAAAAGAAGGGTTAAGAAAAATAAATTCCAAACTTTTTGCAACTTGATAATTACAAAATCACTGTAGTTAATGTCCAATAAAAATTTAAATCAAGTAAAAACACTTCCACTATCTAAGGACATGCTTTTGGAAAAGCAAGTTATTCAAAACATAATATAAATCAAAAGGAAGAGGAGAAAAAAAACCAGTGTCCAGCAAGTGTTTAAAGTAAATCAACATTAGCTAACCAGTCAACTTTTAAAGTTAAAAAGCAAAACAGGATTTAAAAACTGAAGTTAAAAGCATGCTTAAAAAAACAAACTGCCAAGACAAAGATCTATGCTTCGGACCACTTCCAAAGGGACCTGGAATCTTCAACACTCCCCTTCCCAGGTGGGAGCGCAGTCATCCAAAAGCTGTCTTGGGTCAGCTTTTGGGTCAGTGTTCCCATTCAAATCCAGGGAGCAGCACTGCCAAAGAACCAGTTTTGGAAGCAAAACCGGCAGATTGTCGGCCAGACAGAAAAAATCCACTGTGGTTCAGCATCCATCATGGGGAAGAGTCCAATAATTGCATATATTGTGAATGATAGAGTCTTTAAGTAAATGCAAATTTGTGTTACGTTTAGTGTAAAGGACAAACACTGTAACTCGTTTAGAATTAAGATTAAGAATTTATTAAATCAAAATATTTTCTTAACAGTTTTAGATTTTATAATGCCACATTTCTGTTTTGTGCATGAGTAAACAATGAAAATGTTTTTTGTTAGTCATTCAGGAGTACCCTTTAAGCAACACTTAATAAACCTTAGAAAGAATCATCAAAATGAAGTATGTCTGCATTTCTTAAATAATCTGAAATACCTGTTTTTGAATTCACGAAGGAAGATATTTCTCAAGTCACTTAAAACAACTCAATTTACCAAAAATAAATATTTCATCATAATTCAAACACTCAAATATTTGAAGGGGTTTTTTTTACTAAATATTTGACTATCGGTAGTAATGGCATTAATACAGTAATCAAGATCAAAGTTTTACTGTTTTTTTAAAATCCTTTAAAAGTTATCCAAACATATAAATAAGCCCATATCCATGTAAAGGAGGAGATGGGCTTATTTATCTGATTGGGTAACTTTTCAAAATTTGTGCAAAGGTTATTTGAATATTCAATCTATTGCATTTATAACGGGTGGAATAAATATACTTTTTAACAAAATGTTTTTTTTTAAACTTCAGGAAAAGCCCTAATTCTTTGCAAGATATGAAAATGAAATGAAACAAAGCATTTTATTAAGCAATCTGCAGTTTAGCAACTTGTTAAAAATGCTTAGAGATGCTATGCTAGTATCACTAGAGGGCACTGAGTGCAAAAGAATGAAATGGGTGTTGTGTCTTGTAACTAAGCTATTCCAGAATCTGATAACTTACTGAAGATGTCGAAGTTGTGCATTGGGGAAAGAGAGGAAAAATCTAGTGAATTATTGGCTTTTAGGTTATGCAGTATCAATAAAACAACATTATTCATACAATTAAGAATTTCCGATCTGTCTGTCTGTCTATCTGTCACAATTTAAATTTGATAAATCAGCAGTTCTTTTATTTTTCTACCCAGTTTTATAATGTTGATTCTTTGATTGCAGATATACCTTAAAATCAAGATGCTTAATAATCTCCACCAGAAATAATGAATACTGTTAAATCAATGAAAGTACAGATGATCCTCATTTAAAAAATCACTCACAAAAATTAGAAAGGGGATAGAAATGAGAGAGAGGGATGCTAGTGGAATACACATTTCTTATAATAAGGTGAAGTAGTAATAACAGGGAAAATTATAATTTGAACAATGGTAGTATTGAGAATGTTTGAACAATGTGGTGATTGGCATAAAAATAACATTGAAATGTTAAATAACTAAACAATGGAAGATTATAACTTAACATAAATATGTGTATTACAATTAGAACTATATAAATGTGTTAAATACAAAAAATATGATTATTAGTATTTTATATGTAGTTAAAGGAGTGCCATTTAGAATATGGTGATTGGCATAAGAATAACATATTGAAATATTGAATAATGAAATAATGTAATATTATAATTTAACAAAATATGTGTACTATTATAAAAACCATATAAGATTGTTCAATTGTAGTAAATATGAGGAATATTATTTTATTTGTACTAAATGTAAGTTACTCAGGTGCCATACTGTTCACACACTAATATGTTAGTTTAAAAAAAAACGGAGGAAAAAAATCACTCATTCAGTGACCATTAAAGCTTGCAATGATGCTGAATGAGTTATGATAAATCCTCAATGTTCTGACCCTTGCAGCATCTCCATAGTCATGTGATTGCATTATGGACACTTGACAACTTGCCTGGATTTTCAACTATCACAGGGTCCCACAGTCACATAATCAAGATTTGCAACCTTCCTTTGCAGTCCAAGCAGTCAGTGGAGAAGCTGGCAGAAAGTTGGAAATACATGAACTCCTTGCTTAAAAGTAGTAAGCAGGGATTGCCGGGAATTTCTATCACTAAGTAGCACAGTCATGTGATGTCATGCTTTATAGCAAAGGAAATTCCAGGGTCATTTACGGTTGTTAAGTGAGGAGTATCTGTATGCAAAGCTTTTGATCCTGATGTTTTCTTGAAGATCGGTACAGTCCCCAGTTTAAGAATGAGTTCTATCCCAAGGTCTGTCCTTAAGTTGCATAAGGCAGAATAGTGTTATTATATAATACTGTAAGATACGATAACCTTTATTGTCATTTTTGATTGTGAGCACACTGTCCCACATTAAAAATGAAATTCTATATAAGTAGTATTGTGTAATGAGCTTGAACCAACTTGAATCACTATATATTTAACACAAATTTTGCAGTAGGTTCCATTCTTAACTAGGGGTTATCCTTAAACCAGGACATTCTTAACCCAATGACTTGCAATATGTTATTTACTGACTTTGATGTTATAGAAGGTTTATAGTGATGCCTTTTTCTATAAAGTTTTTCCTATTTCCTTAAATGCTGCTTTTATATCCATAACTTTGAAGTTTTGGGCAATAATTTTGGTTGGAAGACTTCAAACTATATTATTTTTAATAGCTCATCCTATATCCATTGTTCTTTTCAAAGATAAGCTTGAAAATCGTTCTCCCCCAAGATACATCAGAGATCTTGAAATTTTTCTGCTCAATAAACTTTTTCTTTATATGTTACTGTGAATATAGCTCTACTTCTTTTGTTGATATCTATGGGGATTCTTAGTCACCCAGCCCAAAGGTGCTTTTTTCAAGAGGGAAATAGACTTTCTAATTTTTCTTGAAAACATTTCGCTTCTCATCCAGAAAGCTTCTTTTGTTGATGAATCAGATACACATTTTTAAAAGTGTGTGACACTTAGCTATAAAAAAAGAATGTTCTACTTTTAAGAGTTATAACATAAAATTCATTTTGTGGACTTAGAAGAAGTCTACAAAATTATAAAGATTTGAATAAACACATAAAGTAGGTTCTAGGAACACACAGTTATGTAAAGAAGCTTCAAGATACAATTTCATGCTACTTAACATCCTCAAGATATATGGTATTTTTAAAAAGTATTTACATATATTTGCAATTTCAAAATCTGCTTTTAAAGCAGTCATACTTTAAAATATAATTATGATTATATGTATTTACATTTGCATACCAATATGCTGTTGGCATGTGAAAGTCTTAGTTTTTTAAGAAATACATTACAGCTACATTTTCAGTGAATGCAGTGATGATTTCCCAGATTAGAAGCCTACACAGTAAAGTGAAAACAAGATACCTAGTTCAGAAATGTGAATATTTCATGTCAAGAAAAAAATTATTAATTTCAGCAACCTGCTGAGTACATACTTAGAGGTAATTTGACTTTGATTCCGTATCCTGGAATACCTCTTTTGAAAAGTGTTGAGGAACAACTGATCACTGCTGGTAGCAATCCTTTGTTCACAGCTGCTTTTATTTTCTGATCCTAATCACTGCTATACATGACTGCTCCAAGAAGGAGGTGGTATCCACATGCACCCTTAGTCTAACAGATGCTGAAACCAAGTACAGATTTTGCATTCTCATGTGACTGGGTTTGTGGTCATTCCTTTTCTCAAAGAATCCCGCACCTGCCTGTTGTTTGAATTTAGTTTCACAAGACAAGAGTGATACAACTGCTTTGGAAACAGTTAAGGTGTTAAGTTAAGGTGAAATTATGTAAAATAACTTTACTGTTATGATTTTTGAGTCAGTCAAAAATCATAACAATCTGTCTCTACATGGACAGATCCACAGCTGTGTCTACCTTTGACTTTCTTACTGCCATTTGGCTGTTTTGTTTTGAGGGGTGCTGTTAGTATTAGCCCAGAAAATGTTGGTTATTGTGTAGATTAGAACAGTAATATAGCAAATAAGTGCTTAAAATAATAAATAACAGATGGAACAGATTTTGAATTAAAAGTAAGCCTTTAGAATTATTATTTTCTCCCTAAGTATAACTAACAATTGTCTTATTTCTGGAAAACCCCATTTGAGGAATGATGTTATAGAGATCGATGGAAAACAAAGGTCCTATTTATCAGGTTGAAATTGTTTTAACACTTGAGGGTTTTAAGCTTCAACTTGTCATTATATTATTTACCAATATTCATTTTCTTTTCATTATTTAATCACTTCTCCTCTAAATAATGGTTGTCCATCTGGTCTTTGTAGGGACACGGTGGCTCAGTGGTTAAGACGCTGACCTTGTCGATCAGAAAGGTCAGCGGTTCGAATCCCTAGCACCGCATAATAGAGTGAGTTCCCGTTACTTGTCCCAGCTTCTGCCAACCTAGCAGTTCGAAAGCATGTAAAAATGCAAGTAGAAAAATAGGAACCACCTTTGGTGGGAAGGTAACAGCGTTCTGTGCGCCTTTGGTATTTAGTCATGTTGGCCACGTGACCACAGAGATGTCTTCGGACAGCGCTGGCTCTTCGGCTTTGAAATGGAGATGAGCACTGCCCCCTAGAGTTGGGAATGACTAGCACATATGTGCGAGGGGAACCTTTACCTTTTATCTGGTCTTTATTTCTTTTGATTTTTCCTATTTTATTTTCCTGAGGATTTATCTGTGGAATTATTTCTGCATGATACTGATATATAAATATATGCCTTACATTGAGCTGATGTAGCAGAATTCTGCGTAACAAAACATTTCACTAGTGAATGTTGTTAGTCAGTAGGAACAGCCCAAATAAGCCCATAGCTGAGCACAGTCTGTCCACTTCATTGAATCTTGTGTGTGCACAGCCTCTCTTGAAATGAATAAAGAATGAATGTGCTGCAGCAGCATTCCCTGATTGACCTCATTAATTCAGAACAAATCAGCAAGTAGTATAATGAATAGTATGGCTCAGTTATGTGGTTTCAAACATTTTCCCTACTAAATTAAAATATTTGTGGCTCATTACAAATTCTCAGTTCAACCAAAAATATCAATCCTTTTTTAAAAGTTGTACATTTTAAAAAGAAAAAAATCATTTTTAATTTAATTTCAAAAACAATGCATTTAAAACTTTTCTGTTAGTATATGGAAATGGACACACATGCATTTAATGACAAAATAACTATATTACTATTATAATAAAAACTAGTTTCGAACAAGTCTTATTCTTGAATCTATCTCTCGGATGTTCCCATTCCTTATAGCTTGATTTTTAGTTATAAATTCTATAATTATGTTAGGCATGAGAACATAAAATGAGAAATTGTTTTCAAAATAATCTGTAAATCTTGTTTGTCTAAACTTAATGTAACATGATATGGTCAGAATTAAAGAAAATGCTGGCACGGTATGCCAGAGAAATTGGTTGTCAGAGCCTAAAGTTTGTATATATGTCAAATCATGGCTTAACATAGCATAATGTGTGAAAAAGCTTGCTGGATACTTGAATACCACTTCAGCTATCCTTCAATATATTTGTTGTATAATATATTGGACCCAATTTCTACCCTGTTTCCCCAAAAATAAGACCTCCCCAGATAATAAACCCAATAGGGTTTTTGAGACATGCACTAAAATAAGCCCTCCCCCAAAATAAGCCCTCCCCAAAATATTGCAACACGGTAGCAACCATGAGGTGATTACCCTACTGCACCTCAAAAACAATAAGACCTCCCCGAAAATAGGCCAAATGCTTATTTCGAGGGTCCAAAGAAAATAAGAGCCTGTCTTATTTTTGGGGAAACACAGATCTGGGTAGCACCAACTTTAGGGAATACTACTGATTCACTTCCTTGACTTCCTATTTGTAATATGGAGGTGATTAGCTTATTTTAAACAGTGCTGAAGTAATATTGATTTTTTTTACTATACTGTAAAAAATTGCTCTGTATATAATTTAGAAAGAAATGTATTTTACCCTATCTTTTTATATTGAAAATTCACAGTGGAAATCTAAAAAAAATTCATTCTTCATATTTTATAGAAGTTAGATTAATGTTCCATTCAATGAAGTAGAATCAATTTCCCATGAATTGTGTTACTTTAGGTGTCAGGAAATATCTGTTGCATTTGCTTTTGAATAATAAAATGATTTGGTCCCAATAATATTGTTATGTTTGTTAGGACCCCTGAAGGTAGGAAAGTTACAATGATGCGTCTTTTTTTTGTTGACTGCAGATGTGCATACCATACACTAAGCAGCTGAACAAAGTACTATTCTTTTCATCCGATTTATGCCATATATAAACTTAAATGCTACTAGGCAGATCGAAAGCTTTTTGTATTGAAATAATAATAAATGCTTTGCAATAATGTTATCAGAATGAGATGTAATTGAACTGCTGAATGTAGAGATTTAAAATTTCACATGCACATGTATGTGTGGTTGGAAAATGTGTGTGTGTGTGTTTGTCTTTGTGTGAATTTTTAATGATAGAAAGTTAAAGAATTTAACCCAAATGATATTTAGGCTGAGCAAAACAACCCGCTACACTTATTTGACAGAGTTCATTTAGCTTCTCTCTGTGATATAATATAATGTTACTGGCACACACAAAAAGTTAAGCTAATTAATCTGCTTTGAAATAAATGCTGCGGGGAAGCCATTATTAAAAGGCATTTAGCACAAAGGAGAACTACCTTCTTCCCAAGAGATTCTGCCATGAAGACCAATCAGAAACTAGCACACACATGTCACGGCTTTCTCTGCTGCTTTTATGTATTTTTGGCTAGCACAGGATTGGCCGTTCTCTGAATTTTATGGGAGGGTTTACTTGACACTGGTTGTAGCTTCCCTGCAGATCCTTATTTGGAAGGCTATTGAGAGAACAAGTCTTTTCCAGCAGCTGAGCATCTTGATATACATAATTCATCAAGTCGTGCTGTTCTGGAAATATGCAGATCTCTGTCTGCCCTTCAGATTTCTGTTCAGCTTGTGCAATATGTCTTTCAAACCAGATTCTTAAATTTTACAGCATTTTGGAATTTTGCAAATGGGTCCAAAGTAATCGAAGATCTCCTAACTGGAACACCAGTTAAATGATCTCTTTTATACCTAATTGCAGGAAATTTATAAATCACCAGAACTGAGAATCAAAATTCAGTTCAAAGGATTCAGCGTACTTTTTTCCCCTGTATCTCACTAATAACAGAGGACCGAAAATTCTGCTTTAATTTGGTAATACTAAAAGCATCAAAAATGCCCGAAGCAAATTATTTACTGTCAGTATCTTGGGGATACATAAAGGTAGGAATTTAAGAACTTTATAAATCATGTTTGTTTGCATGCAGTGTTTGCTTGAACATTGTTTTTGTATTATAGCTTAAGGCCTTACTGATATGTTAAAGTAACTTTAAAATATGTAATTGAAAACAATGAACTCCCTCTAACATTCACTTATGTTCAAAGGTACCTATAACAGAGTTGCGCAGTCCTGAGAAAAGAGCATATTCTCAGCTTAGCAGCTATAGTATCACTGCTTTTTAATACTGTATTTTGGGGAAATCCTAGCTTTGTTGTGCATTTTTCATTCCCCAAGGAGAAGATCATTAAAGAGTATATAAGCAATAAGAGCTAAATGTGTAATTTCATGTTACTTTCTTAATGCGCAAACATTGCAATGATTACGCCTCTATTTTTTATTTTATTTTTTTTGCTTTCTGTCTAAGACACACATCTCAAAATTGATTAAAGCCATTCTAAAATAGTGAATGTTTGGAAATGTTTTTTTCTCTCTCTCACTGATGATGCCAACCTTAACTTGTTGAGAATTAATTTATAAAGCTTCAGCTAAAAAAAATGCTTTGAGTTGTTCCTTTATATTGACCTGAATACATGCCATCGTATATATTGTGATAGGCAGTGCTAATCTAAGAAAGAACCACGAACTTATCAGAAAATCTCCTGTTATGTATGTCCTAGATGCTCAAGATGTCAAGGAACAATATGCCCTTTTTCTAAATATGTGATCACTTAGTCAAATAAAGATGAATAACCTGACTAAGCAAGGATGGTATATTAGGTTAACGTTTTCCCTTTTGTGTGTAGAGCTTATCCCTAAAAATATGCTGTGTAAAGAAATCAATAGTAGCCTAGAGGAGAAGTACACTGTGTACAATCTATGTTGGAAGACTTAGGATAGGGAAACCCTGCCTTCTTTTAAAGTCACTGCGTGGCCTCAGAGAAACCACTGTAGTAGGTGAAGCCCTTTGTGCATCTGGTTTGGATCCTAGAGTGCATTGGAATGAAGAGCAACTGACCCCAAGCAATCTTTCTGAAAATATGATCACTAACTGTGATAACACCCCAATATGCTGCCTTAAAGCAGCATTTTAATTATGTGATCATTTATTGGATCATTTACTAATGCTGAGTTTCTAACATAACTATTTAATAAAATGCAAGTGACCACAATAAAAGCCTTAATAACTGAGGCTTGATAGTTTAGACTTTCAAATATAGTAAGGTCTTTTTGTTGTCGCCAGCAATACATTTCATTAAAGAAATTATATTTTATGCTTTTATTGCTGAATTACCATTAATGTTACGTGTTTTGTGAAGAAGAATTATTTCTCACTGCAGATCAAGTTGAACAATTAATATACTTGTGACCAGTTTCATGTAAAATCTATATTTTAATTTAATTCTACCCTGCAAAATGTTCAACTTTATTTCTTATGAATAACTCAAATAATTATATAGCATATCATATATATTTTTAGTTGGGTTTTAAAGGACTGTAATATTTCTTAGACCATCTACAGTATTCCTATCATCTTTAATTTTCACCTATATCTCCGAATGAACATTAAGGGAATTTGAATTTGAGGAAAGTATATCCTAAATTGGTAATGCTGAAAAATATATAAGCAATCCATAGCTTCTACATGTGTTAAGATTCATTGAAGTTAAAATGAGGTAGGAATCTAAACTGTGATTCTATACGTGCTAATTAGGGTGGAAATCTCATTGTATTGCCTCCTAATTATGAATTCTAGGGCTTTATTGCTAATATTCTGTATTATGCTGTTCAGTTCTTTACAGGTTCGAAAGAATTAGGTAGGAAGTATTGGATCTACATGACACAGAATTCATCACATGGTGACCCACTTAACTTACAACTGTAATTCTGAGGTCAATTATTATCACAAATTGAGGATTTAGAAAGATAGATAGATAGATAGATAGATAGATAGATAGATAGATAGATAGATAGATAGATAGATAGATAGATGATAGATAGATAGATAGATAGATAGATAGATAGATAGATAGATAGATAGATAGATAGATAGAGGGGGGGAGGAGAGTTATTTTTAGAAAGCAAATGGAGAGGTAGCCTGATGTAGTGGTTAAGGCACCATGCTAGATTTCAGGAGGCAGTGAGTTCTAGTTCTGCCTTAGATACAAAGACAAGTTGGGTCAGTTGCACTCTCTTGGCTTTGGGGAGGAAACACTGACAAACTTCATCGACTTCCAAATCTTGCTAAGAAAACTACACAAATTAGGCTGGTCTGTCACCAGGAGGTTTATGTGCCAAAGACACACACACACATAAAAATTATACCTGCCCCAAATATTATCTTTATAAAAGATAATATTTATTAAAAATTAGAAATTTTTAATGCTCCCTAAATATTCTGGATTTTTTAATCCAGATTTTTGGCTATTAGCCTAGGTCTGATGTAAACTGTAATCCAAATCACCTGGACAGAACCTGTTTGAGCAAGCAATCCTATTCATCCAGAGATTTATCATACAAAATAGGTATGGAACATGTGAGAAGCAGTATGAAGAAAACTCATAAAAGCACATGTATAAATGGGCTGAAGGAAAAGTGTAAATAGACTTTAAACATGTATCCTAATCTATCCTCACCCCAGTTAGGTTTTCAATATAAAATATAAGGACACAGATAACTAACTGATGTATAAATGAGGAGAGCAACACTTTGCAGATTATCCTACACTGGATTATTTTCAAACAAGATTTTACTTAAGTAACATATATTGTCCATACACTGAGGGCAGATGGGGAGAAGAAACAGTATATGTGAAAAAACACTACTGACAGAGCAGTGGTGGGTTTCAAATTTTTTTAGAACCTCTTCTGTAGGTATGGCCTACTTTGTAGGAGTAGCCTGCTGGCCATGTGACTGGGTGGGAGTGGCTTGGCAGTCATGTGACTCGGTGGGCATGGCCAACTTGTAAAATGTGGTAAAACTCATTTAACAACCCTCTTGCTTAGCAACCAAAATGTTGGCTCAGAAACTCTGGCATTTGAAGCATGCAAGTCTTAAAGCTGTCAAGTTACAAGACCTTTGCACCCCTAACCCTTTAGAAAAAATCCCCCAGGGGTGTTCAAACTTGACAGCTTTAAGACTTGTGGACTTCAACTCCCAGAATTCCTGCTGCAGTCATGTTGGCTCAGGAACTCTGACATTAAAGTGTGCAAGTCTTAAAGCTGTCAAGTTACAAGACCCTTGCACCCCTAACCCTTTAGAAAAAAAATCCTCAGGGGTGTTCAAACTTGACAGCTTTAAGACTTTAAGGTTTAGATTCTTAGAGGCGGACGGGTCGATTGGTGAGCCAGCCAATCAGTGAGCGGTGGGCGGGCAAGCATGGTGTAGATGGGCGGGGGGAGGGAGCTGGAACCGGTTCTAAATGGCACGGTAGATTTGTGGAACCTCTTCTATAGAAGAAGTTAGAACTGGCAGGAACCCACCCCTGCGAGAGAGCAGGCTGTACATTCACAACCTGATGGCTGCAAAAATCATGTAGCGCTAAGTCAAATAGTATAAACAATGTATTTCTAAATAGCTAGCTTTTCTGCATATGGAAGACTTAAGAAAATTGTAAAATGTACCTTTTCTTAGCATATGGGAGAATCACAGTCTGAGTTATTCCTCCCCACCCCCACACCAAGAAACTCTAATCCTGTATTCTTCCAGCCTTTTCTAACCAGGTCGCTTCCGTAAGAAATGGATGAAACCTCCTAATTCCCAGCCCCCCCTATGGTAATTGTATGGAAAAATTATGACAGGTTTATTTCAGCACTAGGGGAGACTTAAAGATAGCATACCCCGGAGGCTCTATGTCTTTGCTGGCTGATGGGAATCATCCTTTCATGTGACTCATCAGGCCAGCCGTTCAAGTCACCAGAGACTGCTGAATGGCAATTTCTTATATCACGAAACAAATGGTGGCAGCTCTTCGATCTCTCTGCTTCCTGCAATGTATTTGTAGGCCTTGAATTCTTAAAGCAAGAACAATCTTACAGTAAAAGAATATTGCAGAAAACCTTGCAGTACTTTCATTGTTAAAACACAAGATGCTTAATAAAACTCAAATCCCAATCAATACTGTCCTCCAAAGCTTATGAACCCCAGCTTGCAAAACTGATAGCAAGGCTGAGGAAGCCTGAAGCCTGATTGTCTGCCACTAATGAAATCACGCAATTAGAAAACTGATGAAACTATTGGAGGCCATGCTTTTTGATAATTGGAATAGCTTATTCCAGCCTTCCCAAGTGCCTACAAGAGTGTTCATCATCAACTCATGCTCTTCAATCAGCAGGTTGAGGATTGTGGACATAAAGTGTAATCTGTCTACAGGTCATCAAATTGAGAAAGCCAGTTTCTCTATTTTTTACATGATCCTCATAAGTTTTTTTTTTAACCTGTACATGTTTTGCTTTATAAATTGACCATATCCACAATAAAATTAGAATGCTTAGTTCCCAAAGCAGGTGGATCATTAATTATTTTATTTTATTATATTATTTTAAAATTTAGGTTTGTAAATTTAGATATACATATGTTTAAGTAACTAAACAACAAGTAATTGAGTTACGGTTTACTCCTGCCTATAGAATTGCCTAATGTTGCAAGGTAATTTTAATTATTTCCACTGGAAGTAGATGGCTTGTTGACTTCACTTTAAAAAGTAGGAATTTAAGAAAATTGTTCTCTTTATTTCATGAGGACATGGGTGGAATATGTGTACATTAAATATACATTTTTAACTAGGACAAGAGCAATGAAATTGATCTCTACTCATATCCATATCCATAACCAATTTTTCAGTATCTCTTTATGTAAAATGATGCGTGGAATAATACATTTGGTGAAGCCTACTTGGACATTTTACCTGAGAATCTGATTTTATTTCTCATTATGCATTGACCTAAGGTGGTAAATTGAATTGAAAATTTGAACATACCTGTTAAAAAGGTTCTTAAACAATTCTTGTACCATATACTCATTTACTGGCCATTGACATACACTGTTTTGCTTCTCTTTACAGTTTAAAAGAATGCTCAATCGAGAGCTAACCCACTTATCTGAAATGAGCCGATCAGGCAATCAAGTCTCTGAATATATATCCAACACATTTTTAGGTAAGCATGATTATAAAACCTGGTATTCCTTGTTTTTTTTCTTTTGTTTTCACTAACTACTACAGGATATCATTATATAATAAAACAGGCATTAATTATTTAATTAAAATACAATGTTTGATTTTATTTTACAAGAAAAGTTACTAAGAGTTGTGGCAAAGAGTTTATCGGATGGTCTTTTGCTAACTGACTTAACGGTACGTTATCCATAGGCCTACATTATCCATAGGCCTTTGTCAATCCTTCCAAGCTATTCCCAAAGGACTATGACTAAAAGTCAACACATTTAAAATATTTCAGACTCATTAGAATATGATATTTTTATTAAATCCAAATGAAACCTATATCTGAATGGTTTTCTTATGCCACCCATCTTGGTTTTGCAACTACCAATACATAGTGTCTCTTGCAGGTCCGTACAGCTTCCAAATTTTTCCAAGGGCTTTCCCACAGCTGCTACTGAACAACCTGCTCATTCCTCTGATTATCCCAGGGTCTTCTTGAATCTGATGTGGATTGTTGTGTCAGCCCGCCTGTCTTGCCAGTTATCCCAGAGCTTTCCTGCCTAAGCACTAGTTATTCCATCAGTCCACCCATTCCCTAATTGTGCTTGGATATTCCTGAGACATCAGTCTTTATAGAACCTTCTTCCACTGACTCCAGTTGTCTTGCTGCCCTCCCATTGATTTAGCACAGCTCCTGCGGCTGTGTCTTGAGTATGTGTCAATATACTGCATAGATTTCTTACTTGCTGAGATCTGATCAAAAGTATTTTGCCCTACAAATCAGTTCTATAGATTGGAGATCTAAACTTTCATAGAATATCATGAGCATACTGGGGGTAAAATCTGGACTTTAATTTTGCATGTGGAAGACTAATCAGAATGTGCTCATACTGACTAATACTGCCTATTATCAGAGGATATTGGTAATGGCACAGGGTACAGGTAACTTAATTTAATCTATATCTTTCTGCCTTAAAAAAGGCATATGGCCAACGTGAGCCCATCTAATGATGTTTCATGGCATATGAAAGATTATGGTAGAAATGAATAGCAAACAGAATGAATTCAGAAACAAAATGAATGAATGAAGGTAATCTAATATAGTAGAATGGAATGAATAAATACATTCAAGGAAGTGAAGGTAGAGGTTTGATTATGTATTAATTGGTGTCATTAAGGTGCCACCAATATAGTGCCACCATTCTGGAGTGTCACCAATATAGTAATATATTATGCCACAGTGACTGATGGTAATGGAAGAATTAGTTAAGATTTTGGAGGAATTAAGCAATATTCTGAATGAATGCAATCTAGAGAGGAAATTATTCTTACATGGGATGGATGGATGGATGGATGGGAGGAAGAGAGAGTGTAGAAAAAGTGAGTGGTTCATTTGAAAACCATAGAGCAAACAAGAATAGTGATGGTTTGATGAGTATGGATTTTTTTTCTTCAAATATATGGTTTAAACATAAGACTATTCATGCAAATACACAGCAGGAAATGTGAATAAAATCATGATTATTTAATTGTGATTTTTTTAAAAAATAGGAAAGGAGAGAATGGTGCTCAAAAATTCTGAATGATAGGACATTATTTGGTAGTCTCAAAAATAGATCTTGAATAGATGGAGAAGTAGAATCAGACTGGTCAGGAAAAATGCATAAAAGATGATGACAACAGCAAATAAAGATAATGGAAACTATTATACAGTTAATTCTCTTTAAATGACCACTTGTTCAGTGACATCTCAGCATCCTCATCATCACATGATTACAATCCAGGCACTTAGCAACTGGCTCACATGACAGTTGCAGGATCCCAAAGTCAATCACCTTTTTGTGACTTCCCTTGCCATCTTCCTATTAACAAAGTCAATGGAAAAGCTAGCAGGAAAGATTACAAGTTGCTCCTGTAAGTCATTTTATCTATTTAAGAAAATTTACCTGACCACCCAATTCACTCTCAGTGACTCCCACTGCTTTTGAGCAACCCAGCTATGGAGTACGAGAACCTTACTCATAGGACACATGCTCAACCACACTCGCGGCACATGCGTGCCTGTCAACACCATAGCAGCCAACTGCAAATGCTCGGAAAGGTGGAAACAAAAACAGGAAGAGGATGACCAGCAGCAGGTTGGACAGCACAGTTGCAATTGACACACTGTTAGAAAGATCAGGTTAGGGACAGATTCTCATGGAAGAAATCTTATCTGGTTGCTAATAGTCAACACCATTTGATGGTGCATAATCATTATTTAATACATTGATAGAAAATAAATAAGTGTGGTGATGTTAAAATAGCTGTATTTAAGACAAGCTGCTTTTATAAATCTGGATAGAGAAATGTTAAGGCGTGTAAGTGGAAAGATAGTGGAAATAAGGTAGTCTCTTATGAGGAATGGCTGTTTCTTGAATAAAGCAAAAATGGCTGTACATATACCGTAAATGTGCTTTCCAATTTTACTATTGGAAAGTAAGAGTGTGGTATTTCATAAAAATAAATGCAATGGAAACAAGATACTTGCAAACTATATTTATTTATTTATTTATTTATTTATTTATTTATTTATTGGAATTTGTCAAACAAAAACGAGAACAAGAATCTACAGGTGAAAGTCAAAAAATTAGAATATCGTGCAAAAGTTCATTTATTTCAGTAATGCAACTTAAAAGGTGAAACTAATATATGAGATAGACTCATTACATGCAAAGCAACATAATTCAAGCTGTGATTTGTCATAATTCTGATAATTATGGCTTACAGCTCATAAAAACCGCAAATCCACAATCTCAGAAAATTAGAATATTGTGAAAAGGTGCAATATTCTAGGCTCAAAGTGTCCCACTCTAATCAGCTAATTAAGCCATAACACCTGCAAAGGGTTCCTGAGCCTTTAAATGGTCTCTCAGTCTGGTTCAGTAGGAATCACAATCATGGGAAAGACTGCTGACCTGACAGTTGTGCAGAAAACCATCATTGACACCCTCCATAAGGAGGGAAAGCCTCAAAAGATCATTATAAAAGACGTTGGATGTTCCCAAAGTGCTGTATCAAGCACATTAATAGAAAGTTATATGGAAGGAAAAAGTATGGAAGAAAAAGGTCACAAGCAGCAGGGATGACTGCAGCCTGGAGAGGATTGTCATGAAAAGGCCATTCAAAAGTGTTGGGGACTTTCACAAGGAGTGGACTGAGGCTGGCGTCAGTGAATCAAGAGACACCACACACAGAAGGATCCTGGACATGGGCTTCAAATGTCGTATTCCTCTTGTCAAGCCGCTCCTGAACATCAAACAACGTCAGAAGCGTCTTACCTGGGCTAAAGAAAAACAGACCTGGTCTGTTGCTCAGTGGTCCAAAGTCCTCTTTTCTGATGAGAGCAACTTTTGCATCTCATTTGGAAACCAAGGACACAGAGTATTGAGGAAGAATGGAGAGGCACACACTGCAAGATGCTTGAAGTCTAGTGTGAAGTTTCCACAGTCTGTGTTGATTTGGGGAGCCATGTCATCTGCTGGTGTTGGTCCACTGTGCTTCATTAAATCCAGGGTCAATGCAGCTGTCTACCAGGAGATTTTGGAGCACTTCATGCTTCCTTCCGCAGACGAGCTTTATGGGGATGCTGACTTCATTTTCCAGCAGGACCTGGCACCTGCCCACACTGCCAAAAGCACCAAAACCTGGTTCAATGACTGTGGGTTACTGTGCTTGATTGGCCAGCAAACTCGCCTGACCTGAACCCCATAGAGAATCTATGGGGCATTGCCAAGAGAAAGGTGAAAGGCATGAGACTGAACAATACAAAAGAGCTGAAGGCCGCTATTGAAGCATCCTGGTCTTCCATAACACCTCAGCACTGCCACAGGCTGATAGCTTCCATGCCATGCCGCATTGAGGCAGTTCTAAAACAGCCAGGGAAGTGATTGAAGCCTGGGAAACCGGCCCCTCTTCAGTCAACAGAAGTGCTGATTTACCACCAGCCTAGCAAGTACTGATTTACCACCAGCCTAGCAAGTACTTAGAAGGCGAGGCCTGGGCAGCACAAACAAATGACAACTAATGACTTAAAAGGAAGCCATTAACACATCCCCAATCAGCATCTAATAAGCCACTTACAACAGGCTCTATAAATACTACACACAGAATAGCACACACTCTGCTAGAGAGAAGTTCCCTGCAGATGGGCTCCAGCACGAGCCTGAAAACTTATCCTGGTGACCGACCCAGTTTGGATCCTGAAACACTATTCCGGGACACATATATTCGCCTTCATTCGTAATATTTGCTCACTTTGAATAAAACCTTAGGAAATCCCTTGGAATTCCATGACCCCTCTAATATTTCCTTTCACTTGAAAGCATCTGACATCTTGTTTTAGAGCCCTTTCTCTTGATGGTTCTAAACGTTGTTCATATGACTGAAGTTATAAACATCAAAGCATGCATATGAGTCATTATTTTTCATCTGCTGTTGGTTTGTGCCAGTTCAAATTCTTTTTTTTTCCTCTTTTCTGTTTTGTTTAATTGGTGATCAGTAAAGGAATAGGAGAGGGCTGATTGCCTCTGGCTGAAAATTGTTGACATTTTCACTTGTCTGTAGCAATCGGATTTTCTGCTTTTTCCAGTAAATGCTAGCCTAACCTAAAAGATTAAAGAAATGATTTGGGCCAATATATACACGTGACAATAGATGCCATGTTTACACCAAAAGAAAATTGCAAAAAGAAAAAATCTTTGCAGGAAAAATAATTTCTTTTGAAACTTAAAAGTGTATTACCAAAACATAAGATAGAGTAAGGTGTGTCCTTATTCCCTAGAGTATTTCCTAATGCTCTTTGCTATATCGGAGCAGAAGCATTTCAGTGCTTTCAGTTTGGAGCAACATTTCTACTTCTTATTTAAAATCTGAAAAATTAGATTGCTAAGATCTAAAATACAAAAGATTAAAGAAAAGATCTGTGCCAATACATACACATGGCAATAGATTTCCCCCCATTTCTAAACTGAAATATGTTTGCAGTTCTTAAATATTTTGTACATGCATCATCTTTTTTTCCTTCTTAGCATTAATTTAGAGGAAAGGGAGAAAAAAGAGCCTCCAAATAAAAAATAGTATTTCTTCACGTGGTTTTACAGTTTGACAACATTGAGAATATGATACAATATTATTGGGGGGCGGGAATAAGAATTTGAGAAAGAATTGTTTGGAGTTCTTTTTTCTGCCTTTAGCAATGAACCTTTTATGTGAGGAAAAATTAACATAGATTCCTTATATAATATAAGCAGTTTTGGTTCCATGTTGATAATCTTACAAAACTACCATTGATTTGAGTTGAAGGTCTTAAACAGATTTCAGACTTCTGGCCAGATTTAATTTCTCTGCCTAATTTGCATGAGAGGAACTTTGAGAGGGAACCTGAATTACCATGATATCCTCCCATGTCTAGAAAATATATACTGGTGTTGACTGTCAGGAATTTATAGGAATAAATAGTACAATGCATATGAGAACATTAGATTGGAGGAGAACAATCTACTGTCAGGGATAGCACAATTATGTTTGCTGCCATCAATTGTGGCACTGGGGAAGTTTTTATGTTTACTTCTACTGTGGAGATTAAGAGCTAGAATAGTGAGCCTGATCCTGATTTTCTGTTCAATATGAGTCTGTAAAAAATCTTATGTCACGGGATGAGAGCATGCCTTTGTTCACCTGGGATCAACCTAGGATGAGGTCGTTAAATCACAGGGAGTTAATAAGCATTACTCACATTGCGTCCTTTGAAGTTAATGCTTGAATGTGTGCATTATATCTGCTCAAAAGGAAGGCTTATCAAAAACATTGTCTACTCTTTACAGATAATTGCTATTAATTATTTGAACTGAAATTACAATATATTTAAACATTTTGGAAGAAGAAAATAAATCAAGTTCAGGAACAGGTTTGAAATTGGCTTGCTTAATTATGGTTAGTTGAAAACAAGACAATGATTGTGATCTTTCTTGCAGCATGTTCATAGCAACAGTTAGAATTATTCCAGCTTGATACAGTTTTTGAGATTATTATCTACATTAGAACTTTGGCTTTTAAATAAATATGATATTGTAGCATCTTTATTATTTATTTTCATTTGTTCATTCATAAAACATAGGCCAACTTTTTATGCTCAATCATCCTATTTTTGTCAATGTAATTGGAGTAAATCTTGTCCTAGTTATGCTCAATGCATAATTGGTTTACTTGGCCTCATTTTCAGCAGTGTTCCCAAACTAGCGGCAAACAGAGAAGCATCTGTTGACAGATACTGAAAATCTGTGATTTGCGAGATAAATTGTGAGCCAAATATTCTTGAATTAATATTTGTAAAAATAACTACCTTATTCATCAACTTATAATTATCACTGCACTTTAGAGACAATCTTGTGATAGGTTAGATTTGAGACATGGGAAATACTGAGGTGAGATCTCTACTCAAACTACAATAATGGGGTAACAACATCACTCAAGATTTAGAAAAGCATAAAATAATATGAACAAATATCTAAGAATCAGAACTGAAAAGAAATTATTTGGACATAAGAACCTAATGGCTCCTTGTTTCACTTTTTAGTTTATAATATTCAAGCTTTTTTATATCAACATCATTAGATTTTGTAGCTGTATGTAATGTCAATGTTGTTGCACTACTGAGAGAGTAAATGACCAGTGTAAGATTGCTTAAATCTATAACTAAAGTGGTCCTGAACCTAGATTTTTATGCAGTTATTTATTATTTACTTGTATGCCGCCTTTGTTAGTTTTTGCAAATAACTCATGATGGCAAACATGTCCAATATGCCTTCCTCCTCCTATTGTTCCCACAACAACCTTGTGAAGTGAGTTGGGCAGAAAGAGAGAGTGACGGGCCCAAAATTATCACCTAGCTGTTTTTCATAGCTAAGGTGGAACTAGAAAAAGAACAAGTTAATAAGTCTGATGGTGATTCGTTGTGTTCACTTGCATCTTTCTTATTTCAAAATTATTTTGAAGCACTTTTAAAAAAAAGCTATGCTGCAGTTAATGTTACTTCTTACGGTAGCGGTAATCTACAAATAGATTATAGATTTTTTTCCTCTTCTTTAAAAGACAAGCAGCATGAAGTGGAAATCCCATCTCCAACACAGAAAGAAAAAGAGAAAAAGAAACGGCCTATGTCTCAAATCAGTGGGGTAAAAAAGTTGATGCACAGTTCCAGCTTAACAAATTCTAGCATCCCCAAATTTGGAGTCAAAACAGATCAAGAAGATATTTTATCCAAGGTAAGAGCAATTCTGATTTCCAGCCGATTCAGTATCTGTAACTCAGATCCAAATACAGTCACAAAATTACATTCACAAATATTTACATACATCCGAATGTCTATATGAATTTATATGTCATGTGTGTAAAATCTCACACACCGATTTAGTACAGACAAATAAAGATCCTGATTCATTTTTTTCCTTAGCACATTGTGCATCAGAACTGTGTAACTGCAGAAGTCAAATGGATTGTTTAAAAATAAAATCACCTATAGAATTTAACAAAAATTCTAGATGCCATGTTTACACTGAAAGAAAATTGCAAAAAAAAAAAAAAATCTTTGCAGGAAAAATAATTTCTTTTGAAACTTAAAAGTGTATTCCCAAAACATAAGATAGAGTAAGGTGGTGTCTTTATTCCCTGGAGTATTTCCTAATGCTCTTTGCTATATCAGAGCAGAGCAGTACTGAAGCAATTCAGGGTATTCAGTTTGGAGCATCACTTCTACTTCTTATTTAAAATCTGAAAAATTAGATTGCTAAGATCTAAAATACAACGAAATCAAGAGCAGATGTTTTGTACAAAGTGTATTGCAAAGCCAGGGTAACAGTTTCTGTTTTTTGTTTGGTTTTATATCAGGAGCTAGAAGATGTAAATAAATGGGGCCTCCAAGTGTTTAAAATAGCCGAATTATCTGGGAACCGACCTTTGACAGTTGTCATGTATACAATCTTTCAGGTATGTTTAAGGGAGAAACAACTTTTTTCCCTTTTCTTTTCCAGAGGACTTTACCTATTCTGAATAAACAATTACTTTTTCTCTCTGTAACTTCAGGAACGGGATTTGCTAAAAACGTTTAAAATTCCACCAGACATGTTAATAACCTACTTGATGACGCTGGAGGATCATTATCATGCTGATGTGGCATATCACAACAATATACATGCTGCTGATGTTGTACAGTCAACACATGTGCTTTTGTCTACCCCAGCTTTGGAGGTAAGTCCACAATATCTGGGTGAAATTTAAAAAAAAACCTACTTGTGAAACATACTGTCATGTTCGCAATACACCAAGGTGGCTTGCCAAATGATTAGTTACTGAAAAAATAAGTTTAATTTAAAGGTATTAACATTTGAAACTTTATTATAAAAACATTTTGTAAATTGGACTTTAATCTTTTCCCCTCCAGAAAAAATGGTGTTTGTACTAGTAGAGATCCAAGCGAAAAAAGGGGAGAGGACCAGTGCAATTCTGTTTCATTTAGAACATTTTCTCCATTAGTCATTCTTCTCTGTTCCATTACCTTATTCCTCAATATTTCCTCTTTCTTTCTTTTAGGCTGTTTTCACAGACTTGGAGATTCTAGCTGCTATTTTTGCCAGTGCAATACATGATGTTGACCATCCTGGGGTTTCAAACCAATTTCTTATCAACACAAGTAAGTTAGTTTATTTCTGGCTCCACTGATTGTCTATATACTTGAGATTCCTTGAACAAGCAACAAAGAGGTTTTTTTTTTTTTTAAAAAAAAAGATGGTTTTGGATATGTAGAGTTCCTGCATATATCATATGGTCAGTCATCAAAAGCATATTTCTAGTCCAGTGTCCCTTCGTCAAAATGAGAATTTGAAGAATAACAAAATAACAACTCAGTTGGATATAGAGCCAAGGTGGCGCAGTGGTTAAATGCAGCACTGCAGGCTACTGCTAGATCAGCAGTTCAGCGGTTCAAATCTCACCGGCTCAGGGTTGACTCAGCCTTCCATCCTTCCGAGGTGGGTAAAATGAGGACCCAGATTGTTGGGGGCAATATGCTGACTCTCTGTAAACCGCTTAGAGAGGGCTGAAAGCCCTATGAAGCGGTATATAAGTCTACTGCTATATTCAAGGTTTTTCCATTCTTATTTGTCTATGGGCTTCACGCAACTGGGAAATCTAAGGCAGCTTTCTTCTGATAGATTGTTGGAGGTCTCTGAATGCTACTTATTCCTCTAGGTCAGAATTCCTCAGACAGCTTTGCTTCAATTCTGGGAGTTGAAGTCTACAAGTCTTAAAGTGGCCAAGGTTAAAGACTCCTGCCCTAGGTCAATGTTTCTCAACTTTGGTAACTCTAGGATATGTGTGGTGACTGTGGAATTCTGGGAGTTGAAGCCCACAAATCTTGCTGAGCTTGAAAATCACTGCTCTGTATTTTTCCTGGGTTTTCTGGCCCATTTGGAATCTCTATACTATTAAAACTCTTGTTGTCATGATCTTTACCTAGGTTAAGTAGTGGATCATAGAGAAGTATCTCAAATGGACTAACTTACATAATGCATCCAAAATCAGGATCAGTATTTCCGAAGAGAACAAAATTAGGGGAAGTTGTGGCTGCTTCACTACTGCTATGCTGCTGGGCTGCTGCTGTTGCAGTCATATGATCTTCTTGTTCAAATTCTGCTACAGTTTCCCAGCCAGTCTTGCAATCTATCACTTCCTCCCTCACCGACTAGCAAGAAATTGATTCATCATGTGGCTCTCAAGGAAAAACGTGCCTGAAGAAAGACCTGGATATTTTTATTGCTTTATGTGCCCCCTGCGGAGGCACACAACATGGACATGCATCTATATTCCATTCAGGAGAATGGGCCACTATGTATGTGTATCCATAGTGGTCCATTCATTTATAGTTGTTCACAAATTTGTGAAGTAGGTTCCCATTTTTAAACTGTTCTGAGGTAACAATGGCAATCTACAATATTGTAAAATAAATGAATCTTATCAACGTAATTATGCAAGTTGGAAATAGAGGGGGAAAGGTTTCGGTGAAGAGATGACACCAAACATCCCTGCAACGTGTCAAGGGGTGCAAGAGATAAACAGAGAATGAAAGGTCTGTATTTCTGCAGAGCCACAAGGAAAATTACAGAATGAGGAGACAAGAAAAGACAGAGGAGAAAAACGAAGATCAACTTTGAATGTGTGGCAGACATTAATTATTGCAAGAGTCCCTCAATGTGACTACCTCTGCCTTCAACATCAACATTTCAGCAGAGAAAGAAAAGCAAAGCAAAATACACAACTTGCACAGTGTAACATTTCTACTGATTTGGTACCATGGCCAAAGTCTGCCCTCACTCTCATAAATTCCTATTCTCTCGAAAAACCACCATTTTCTGCATTATGCAGTGCCCTTCGTATTGCAGGATAGGCAATGTGCAACCTCTGCCTAATAATGAACTTCTCATTTTATATAGCAATGGGGCACCTATTGCAAACAGGAAGTTTGGTTCAGCAAGAACATCAGATAATACAACTGCCTGGACTTCTTTTCTCCTCCCCTATCCATCTCAGGACTGCACAGTCTCTTCCTCTGGGCCTCTTTCTGGGAAATGTCTGTTTTGCCAAAACTCTCCCAAAAATGTTTCTTCATATGCACATTCTATCACAGAGCTAATGCCGCTCAGTTTCCCACAGAACTCCTTTGTTCAAGCAAACTCTCTGGATTGCTATCACATAAACTGGAATTGAAGGTCATCATTTTAATGAGATTGATAAAAATAGGATCACCAACATGATTTGCCAACATCCGATGATGGATATGGCACAAGAAGATGATTTTAATGAGGAAGTTGGATCTTTCAAAGCTTTGCAAAAGGAATGCATACAATAATGGAAGAATTCCACAGGAATCTCACTGTAGCAAATACAAACTTTGGTACATTCAAAAGTGACACTGTCATGATTCCAAGAATTCGCAGTCAATTTATCAGAAGGTGAAGTTGTCCTTCTTCAGCACACAAAGTTCCCAATTGCAGTCATGCTTTCCTCTCACTATATATAAAGCAAAAGGACAAATCATGGAGAAGGTGCTGATTAATCTGGAGAAACCAGCATTCCAGCATTGTCAGCTGTATGTTACTTTAAGCCAAGGAAAAAGAAATATAAACCACTATTCTTAAAGAATAGCAGATCAATCACAAATATTGTTATCTAAAACAGGGGGCCCCAACCTATGGGCCATGGCCTATTTACAAAATGCAAATGACCAGCTGTCTGCAAGGAATATAAATTGTTCCATTCTCCACCATCTAGTCAGAGGTGAAGAAGCTTCTTGGATGAGAAGTGAAATGTCTTCAAAGAAAAATCAGAAAGTCCAGTTGCCTCTTGAAGAAGCACCTTTGGGGCAACCATGACCTGGATGAATGAGAATCTCCGTAGATACATTAGCAGAATATTAATATTCAGTACATTTAAGTCAACAAACTACAGACATATGATTAAGGAATCGTACCATACAGAGGGAGGGATGAAGGAGATCTCTGTTCCACTTGCCACTGATAGCTTCCAAGTCTTCCATTATTTGATTACAAAATTATTGAGCATTTATGCAATAGAAGGGAAGCGTTTGCTGAAACATTTGTTCATGATCAGCCCTAATTTGTTCTTATTTGGTTGCCCTTGTAATTTTCAAACCATTTTTAAAAACTGGACAGAGATTTAGAATTGGAAGAGAGTCTGTTGAGAATTGGAAGAGAGTCTGTTGTCAGATTTGATTTGCAATTAGCCATAGTGGGTTTTTTTTTCCTAATGTAGTTGGATGTTTTGGATGCCATACTAATGTTAAAACCCGAAATATATAACTTCTATAAAAAGCAATTTTTATTAACAGTGCTGTCTTTGGACTTTCTTGCAGACTCTGAACTTGCCTTGATGTATAATGATTCATCAGTCCTAGAAAACCATCATCTAGCTGTTGGCTTCAAATTATTGCAGGAGGAGAATTGTGACATTTTCCAGAACTTGACAAAAAAGCAGAAGCAATCATTGAGGAAGATGGTCATTGACATTGTGAGTTGTTTTTATTTATCCATTATTTATTTATTTATGATTTTTAATGTATTCCATTTTTAAAGATGCATTTCATCATAAACTTGATATTACTTTCATTGTTTTGCTCTTATATAGCTCAAATGAAAAATGATATACCAGATATTTTGTGGGGGAGGTGGGGAGATAATTTGAAATAGGTCTTATATCTGATTTATAAAAGTTATGTTTCCATAAGATCTATCTGCTGATTAAGATATTTTCACTGACTGTCTCTTTAATTCCCTTACCAAGATTTAATAGCTTCTAAAACAAAAGCAATTATTGTGACCTTTATCTTTTGTTTCTCCTCCAAGGTCCTTGCCACAGATATGTCTAAGCATATGAATCTATTGGCCGATTTGAAAACAATGGTTGAAACCAAGAAAGTGACTAGCTCTGGAGTTCTACTTCTCGATAACTATTCAGACAGGATTCAGGTAAGATACTCTGCATTTTAAACAAGTTGTATTCTTTCTTCACCTCATTACATTCAGATGACCAGTGTGTCTTGACTTTTTGAACTGACTACCATCCCTTTTGTCAAAACATTTTCCCAGTTATGGCTGCTTATAGGGCATTCTTCCTTGATGAGGTGCTTCATCTTACAGTGGTACTTCACTCTTCCTTGATTGTTCATTTAGTGACGCTAATCTACACTGACTAATGATTAATCAGTTTGTTCTGCTAAGCACAGCTTTTTCAGCTTGCAGAAACACTGTTACAAGTGAAGCAGTGCAGACTACCTGCATACCCATACCTATTAGTAAAGGTACAGAAATGCTTTTTTTTTTCAGCCAGAGCCTAAATATAAACTGTCAAGATTAGGTGCAATCCATTATGTCCCCACTGTATTTTGTTGTTCAAATGTGAACACTATCTTTACACAAATGCGTATATACACAAGTAGGAGTGTCTGAAGTTTCAATCCGTTGCTTTGGTTGGCTAGTTGATTGGATGGTTTTGTTTGCTGAAATGTTTCTTAACCCACAAAGTTCTACTTAGGAGTGAAGGGATGGAATTACTTTAAATGTGCACTCATGTTATCAAAATTTTAAAATTAAATTTCATTCTTAAACCCATTTTTAACATTAAGCAGTACCCAACGCTGAAGTTTGGCTTTCAAAATTTCATTCAAATGCTCATGCAGCCTGCAGGCCAGACCTAATTTAGACTATTCTGTCAGTGTCTGAATTTTTTTTCCTGCTCTTGAGGGTGGCTAACAGGCTTGATTAATTCCCACATATCTTCATAACTGATCAGTCTTGCACTTACAACATTTCTGGCCTTTTAATATAGGCAAAGCTATAGATGTGAGATAATTGGTAGCTATTAATGCCAGTGTGAAAAACGAACAGCATATCATCCTCCTGGTGTTCAGAATAAACCTTGCACTCCATGAATTTTCAAGATTTCTGTTTTCTCACCCACTAAATGTGCAAATGGAAAAAGAGTAGAATAACACCACAAGTTTTCTCAATATTTTTTTTCCCTGTTTAATTTAGGTTCTACAAAATATGGTACACTGTGCAGATCTAAGCAATCCAACAAAGCCACTCCAGTTATATCGGCAATGGACAGATAGAATAATGGAAGAGTTCTTTCGTCAGGGAGATCGAGAAAGAGAAAGAGGCATGGAAATAAGTCCCATGTGTGATAAACACAATGCATCTGTAGAAAAATCACAGGTAATCATTTAATTGAAAGATGAAAAATCAATGTAGTTGATTTAGAGCAGGGGTGTCAAACTCACGTGATTACAGTGGCATCACGTGACGTATCGGGACTCCCCCCCCCTTCACTAAATCGGGCATGGACGTAGCCAGCATGTAATGCATCCAGCCTGCAGGCCATGAGTTTGACAGCCCTGACTTAGAGAATACTGTAAACTCTTCAAGGAAATAGGCAATAACTGTTGATTAATGCCTGACATTCAGCATAGTCCAGATCAGGAAACTGATTGTACAGGAAGACAAGAACTATGTTACATTTAAAAGGCTATCCTAATAGAATCTTGGAAGACTGGTTGGACTTTATCTCCTCTTCCTTTTATATCTCAGTGAAACAGAGTCTCCCTGAGTTTGTTCCCAATGTTATCTCATTCCCCTTGATGTAAGGGATATTTTTTTGCTTGTAACATATTTCTTGTTTATTTCCCTCAAGGTCCTCTTTACACAAATGGTTGATATAATACTAAAGCCTACAAAATAATGAAAGATTAATTTGAAGTTTTCATTTAAGAACAAAAATAATATAGAAAATAACTAAATAAAAAAATAGCTTCTTATGAAGTTAATTTTAATAAATAATGTGATACACCTAATTCCTTCCTTCTTTAGAATAACAACATCTCTTAATTCTACATTGTAACAGGTGGGTTTTATAGACTATATTGTTCACCCTCTCTGGGAGACCTGGGCTGACCTTGTCCACCCAGATGCCCAAGACATCTTAGATACATTGGAGGACAATCGTGAATGGTACCAGAGCACAATCCCTCAGAGTCCTTCTCCTTCATCGGATGACCAAGAGGAAGGTAGACAAGGACAAACTGAAAAATTTCAGTTTGAACTAACATTGGAAGAAGATGGTGAATCAGACACAGAGAAGGACAGTGGAAGTCAAGTGGAAGAAGATACCAGCTGCAGTGACACCAAGACTCTTTGCACCCAAGACTCAGAGTCCACAGAAATTCCACTTGATGAGCAAGTGGGAGAAGAGGTGGTAGAGGAGGAGGAAGAGGAGAATCAGTCAGAACCTTGTGTGCTAGAAGAACGGTCTCCTGATACGTAACAGTGCATAGCTCTCTCTATACTCTCTCCTTTTCTGTTTTTAAAAGCTGAAAATGGTTTCCAAAGTGCATATCATATGGCACAACCATGATCATGCCTCACTGTCATCTGCCAGAGTTGTTTGTTGATCAAAAACTTAGTTCAGCACTCAGGATTAGTGTGACCAGAATTGTTCATCTCCATGGCACCAGAGAATGAAGGAAAACATCTGCAAAGAACAGTTGAATGAAGAGTTCAGCTTGGCTGATTTGATGAGAGACTGACAGCACTCACAGCTGTTTTTCACAAGGAGTAAAGGCTGGTCCAAAGCTAATGTGAGTGTGTGTGTGAGATTATATGTGTGTTTTGTATTAGGTTTTAATTTCATGAGGAGGCAATTAATACCATACCTTTAATGATTAACACCAGAATCTAAAGAAAGTGACCAGCAAATGAATCAAGTTGTCTAGTGGGAAAACAAATGCACTCAAATATGGGGATACAACATGAACCAGTAGGAAGATGAAGCTGTGGAAATCACATACTTTTCTAATTTCAAGTCTTCCTGACACATGACTGAAAAAGGTGTAGCTCAATGGTTGCACTGAAGTCTGCATTTTGTATCATATGTAAAACAGAAATCTTTTTGTAGAGTTTACTTTTATTATTAAATGTGTTGGGTTATTATATTTAAAAGAATGCAACACCCTCCGAATTTCATCTGCCAGTGGCTTTCTCTTCCTCCCTCTTCTCCTATCCCCAAAAAAGAGTAACTTGCAAGTTTTCAGTACATGTATATGCTACACTGGATAAATTGAATTTTATATTTGTTTGCACTTAGATTTTCATAGCAATTCCTTCAACTGTTATAAAATAGCTTTTGTTTTATAGACCAATGATACGTATATGATGCTCTGTTAATTCTCTCTCACCCATCCACCTACCTAGTCTCTTATGGTAGGTAAACACTTTGTTTTCTATCTTCTTTTTTCTTTGTAAATGTCCAAAAGCAGCAATATATTATCTGCTATGAGCTCTTTGACCTCACAGATAGCTTAGTCCTGCAGATCCAAGGTTTATGGTTGTGGGTTAATTCCCCTCAACCAAACCAATTATTTTTGAAATCTAGTGGAACACTAGAGTAGCAGTTTCCCAACATTTGGGTTGCAACAATTGAGGGGTGGCAGGAATGTGGACCATTAGGATTCAATCTTCCTATAGTAGATGCATTGGGGTTCAGAAGGTTGAAATGAATGACAATAGTGCATAGAAACTTGAGAATGCCCAAAACAAACATTGGATACTCATAAGTATGAATAAATTTGGATCTGAGGTTTTCAGATCTATGGCCAGTATAAGGGTGACTTTCCTATTATATACACAAATGTTTTATTTGCTAACTGAATATTTCCTTTTCCACAAGACAGTTTGTTGGCATGAACAATAGCATTGTAGGAGTCTTTTGCCCCAATGACTTACTAAGACCAACAAATGCTTTGGTTGGGGGCATGCGGGCAACTGTCATTGCACAGTACTTCAGATTGTATTTGTGCAAACAGGTCAGGAATAAATTGTTTCTAAGGGATTTTTTTTCCCCGTCAAAAACTTTTTGAGAGGGTTTGTGCTATTATGGGAAGTGCACTACTCTACAAATCTGACAGATTGTTAAGGGGGGGGGAGTTTTGCAGAGCAAAGTGTAGACTGCCATCCATTGTAGAATTATATTATGGCTGTTAATTAAAGTGGGATTTGTGTATCTAATTTTAAATTTGGCTGTAGCTGTAGCATACAGCTATAATTATGTGTAGGAAATCTATGCACAGTAGCAGACATTAATGCAGATTGAAGTCTGTGAGGATTGAAAAGGGCCATCCTCACTTGACCTGTGCTGCCTTTCTCTTGCCAGATTGCATTAGTAGGCACATATTCATGCTGCTTTATCAACATGGTACATTTCCTTGACCACATAGATTGTCTCTCTTTGGTCTACATTTGCATAAAACAGCTCCTCACCGTATGAAAAAGCTTTGCACAGAGTTATTGTAATCCCAGTATTGAAGCAATTTGGTTGGACTGGGTTTGAATCATGAGTCTTTGTTTTGCTGCAATGAAAACAGAAATGGGATTGGATTGGATGGAGCCTAAATTAATAAGGCTTTAGTCTCATTGTAATCAATGGAACTATTCCTTCATTTATTTAGAATTAAGACTTGTTTTATACATCAAGCTCTTATGGTAAGCACTGAATAATGAGGATTTTAAAAAAATGTTTTAATGTGTTGACTCTTTCTTAGTTCTTAATGCCTTTTGTTAAAAAAAATACCAGCTAGGGAAATGAATGGAAGAATACCATCAAATTGCTGTTAGCATGAATTCATGGCCTCTCCTTCACTACTTCGACATTTGTACAGTCCCCAAGAGTGCCTGGAATTTTAATGAAAAAAAAAAAAGCAATATAAATTCCAAAAATCTAAATGGACATAGAAGGGTATTTTTTTCTGCACTAATAGTTTAATCAATAAAGAGGAGTGCTCTCTGGCTTGAGCCAGCAAGTTCTGAGGAAAGAACTGTTAAATACATAAATATCTTCGCTTTTTAACAAGATTTCCCAAATGTTAATTTCAAGGAGGTTTCATTCATTGCTGGATCTTGTTAGAGCGCACACTGTAAGATTAAACTTTCAAAGAAAATGGAGACTGTATTGTGTAAAAATGCACCCATACACATGGACAATCAAATGACAGAAAGCGTAATAATTTTTAGAGCCAGGGATTGAATGCACTGTACAATCTTTTCTGTTTTCTTTTTATTTTATTTTGCCTGAAGTGTGTGATAGCACACACATGACTGAAAAAAATATATTAAAAGGTGACTTTACATGTGCTCTCTGTTTTTGCCACAAGTAAAATGCAAAGCATTGGTACAGTTTTGAAAAGGAGGGTGGGAGAATGGGGAAAAGGTGAGAGGAATATGAGTTTGCATTTATACTTTAGCTTGCAAGTTACTGTTCTTGGTAATGTTGTGTCTGTTCCTTTTGATTTCTGATTTCATGTCATTGTTTCAAAAAAATGTGATCAGATAATATAGGTAGAACAAATCACATTCAAAAGCTTTTTTAAAAAAAGAACTTGAGAATGAAATGAATTTTACAACATTGTCATTTATTTTACAATGCATTTATTTATTTTTATTTGTGCCATGCATATTTTTTTCTCACCAAATGACCTTACTTGTAATAAGTCTTGTTTGTCTCTGTTTACAGCTATGTATTTATTGTAATGTATATAATGTAATGTTAATTGTAAATTATAAGTTCTTATTATAACATCATCTTGCCGGGATGGTGTTGCTATATTTGGAAACTCTTGGTGAGAGAATTAATATTGTGTATACATACTCCCCTTGTACATTTTTCCCCTTGTGTAATATATCCTATATCACCTTAGAGCTTGTTTATGGAAGAGTTGAGAAAAACGATAAAATACATAGATATATAAATTAAAAGCTGCAGGTCTTTGGTCCCAGGGCTGTGCCTTAACCTTAAACAAAATTTTCTTCTGTTTTGCTGCATTTGGAAAAAAGGTTGTAGCAAACATGGGCTGGGCGTATCTCCAATATGCTTTTTTTTTAATAGAAGGACTTCAGTTGTGTCCCATCTAGGAATGTTTTCTTTTCCACTCTCTAGGATCCACTGAAGCTGAGTTTTGGGGAGAAGGTTTTTTTTTTTAAAGGGTAAGATGGCAAGAGACTGTGCAGCTGAAACTGCCATCTTGACTCTTTGTGACACCATGTGGATGCCCCTGCTGGCATCTGACCTCCTTTTGAATAAATGCCTTCTCTCTAATGGAATATACATTCCCCTTCAAAGCATTTCTTGAGGGATTATTCACCTTTCTTAGAGAAAGTAAAGGAAAAACAAATGCTACCAACACTTAATCAACAAGAATGAGTATTAATCAATGGCAGCTACTGCTCTCAAGCCCCACTGAAACAAGGCAGTCACTTTCTGTCCATACCAAGGCAATTCATATAGGCAGATTATTTAATACAGTGGCTCTCCAGATTAGACCTGTATTGATATTGCACTGTATACAGGACCTATTCCCTCCAATAAGCTTTCAGGTAGCCGAAGCTTACTTCTGTATGAATGGATTTGCAGAAGACTGTCTGTAGCTTTTCTACATCCTTGAAACACTACCGTTGGTTTTAGACCAGTGTTTCCCAACCTTGGCACTGGCTGGACTTCAACTCCCAGAATTCCCCAGCCAGCAAATGCTGGCTGGGGAATTCTGGGAGTTGAAGTCCAAACATCTTCAAGTTACCAAGGTTGAGAAACACTATTTTAGACAAAATCAACAATGGCCTGAAATATGTCTCGCTGCTGCTCTTGGACATGAAGCTTCGTAGTTCAGATACCTCATCCCCATTCCACCCACGCCCAGCCCATGTAGCATGTGATTGCTCGGTGAAAGGAGAGATTCTTTTTCAAGAAAAACAGAGCCGCCTCCTTGACACAAACTGTAGATTTTAGCAGCCCTGGCCCAAAGGAATACGATCGCTTTTGTTTTACACAATATAAAAGGGACACTATTACAACAGAATTCCTGGACAATATTTTTGTTGTTTTCAGTTGGTTTTGTTTCCTTTGGGTATGTCTTTAGAGTGACAGAGTATGCGAACATTGCAAATAATTCAATGGTTTCTTAGCCTCTCTTACAGCCTATGGAATAGTACTGTATGTCAGATACCTTCATATGAAATTTTTATATGCAATGGAAATAAAAGCATGGGTTGATTCTGCCTAGGTAATTTCATTTGACTGGTTTTTTTGCATGTCAATTTATATTAACACAATTATTGTCCCATAAATGCAAAGGTTGGTCTAAAATACAAGGTGAAAAGAGGAATGGGAGTTGGGTGATGTTATGGTTGGATGTACAAACAATTGTGCAGGGAACTCATTTGAAATAGGAGCAAAAAGAGTTAAACCCAACTTCCTCTTACTAAGTGAAAAAAAACCTGCTACAGAGCAAAAATTTAAAAATAATCTTGGCTAGCCAACAAATGTTTTCTATGTTGCCTTATCATTATGAATCTGGAACAGGCTTCAAGAAACGTATGGGAGTGGTAAATTAAGTGTCCTACAGTCTGTGTAACTTAATCTATCCCATCATTTCTAACGTACCTATACAAAATACATAAATCTAGAATTAGAGAATAGATAAATAGAAAGATTTGATAGATGTTTGCACACATAGGTCAGACAAGGATGTCTAGCTGAGTTTTATTTGTTCTTCAAAGGAAGGCCTGATTAGTACTTGAATGGGAGACCATCGTGGTATGTCAAGCGACATTGGGAAGTTGAAAACCATTGTGGAAAAAAGTGGCGAAAAACCTACACGGACATGAAACAGCCAACAAGATTGAAGCGTGAATCAGAGAAGATTCCATTTTACCCTATTGCAACACAAATTATTGTGCTGCACTTAAGAGAAAAAAAATGCACCTGGGAACCCATCGAGGTTTTCTTTCTATAAATCTTGTTTGTAAGAACAGAGGCTTGTTTTAAAGTTTAATTGTGGTTTGGAAAATTTTGACAGATGGAGGATGGTCTGCTTGTACCTTCTGTGATAAGGCATCCCTATTGAACAATTGCCTTCCCGTCTGCAGATGTATTGGGGCATTTCAAGAGGCTGCTTTTAATTGTTAGGCTGTTGCAAAGCCTAATTTTAGTAGGGGTTGTGTGCGCATGTCTCTGTGGGTGAGAGGAAGAAAGAGTGAAAAATGAGAGATGTGCGAGAGTGAGAGAATAAGGTGAATATATGACAGAATGGGGTGTGTATATTTGGGAAATGATCAAGAATATAATATTGATATGTGAGAAAGAAAGTGCTGGGGGGGGGGAAATGAAAGAGAAAAGTTTGAGGAAAAAGTGGAGTGTTTGCATGAGAGAGAATCCTGACAGAAGCGAGTTTATAGAATATATTGGGAAAGGAACCATGGATTATGTCCTCACTGAAATGCCAGCTGTCATTGGATCTATCCTTGCACTCTGCATGCAAATCCACACATAGGTGCCTTGGGTGAAAAATGTTATCCCAGCAATTATACTATTGTCTGGTCACTGCTATGTAACAATTCTTAAGACATGAGGTTAGTTTTGTTGCTCCTGCAATGAAAATGACTGTGGAAACTGCTTAGAAAATTAACAGGCTACAACATGCCAGAGAAGCATATGAAGGTGGATGAATGGGACTTCAATGGAAAGAAGACATGAAATGTGTATGAGAAAAGAATTTATTAAGTGTTACAAAATTGCTGAGAGAAAGCTGTTAACAAAATGTGTGCAGCAAAAAATAGAATTGCAAAATGTGATTAAGAACAAGGAACAGGGAAGAATAAAAGAGAAAACATTACATGGTTTTGATTGAAATATGTGACATTTTTGGAAACGGATGAAGGCACCGAAACAAAGAATCACCAGCAGAAGAATGGGACTTAGATCAAAGTGATATAATTATTTGGGTTGAAACAGGAAGTGAGAGAATGCTGGAAGTTCGACTTCAGAGATATGTATGAGAAAGATATCAAAAAGCAGTATGGAAGGGAATGCTATAAATATTAATGTTCAAAAGAAAAATAGATGAAAAAACATAATATTGCCAGAATGTTGAAAAATGGAAAGGTAGGTGTAGAAATGTCACTGGAAAAAGCATTAAAATCTGAAAATGGTTTGCTCATAGCTGTGTTGATGAGCCTTTTTTCCACTGAGTGTGCAGGCGCGGGGGGAGCACCAGAACCCGGAAGAGCAATTTTCCGGCCACGCATGCACATGCCGGGAATCTGAGCTGCTGGTTTCCAGTGCGCGCAGGCGCACTAGTCACCTAGACTTCCGGCTTCTGATGAGTATGCACATGTAAAGCCCAGCTGGTCAGCGGGCATGTGCATGCTGGAAACGGGAAGCTACATAAGAAAGGAGATCAAATTGATTGTTGTGAGGAGGAGGGGGGGAGGGTTTTTTTTTTTTTTGCAGAATTATGATTGAAAAGATGACAATGAGAAAAAATTGGGAAGTGCAATATGATTTTATGCCAGACAGGACAGAAAAAGTTGCTTTTTAGCTGGTCATTGGGAAATACATGTCTGAAAAAAGAAAGTGAACGTAAATGCTGGTAATCCTTATGACCACAACTGGGAGTGCAATTTTTGTTGCTAAGTAAGAAAATTATTAAGTGAGATGCACCCTATTTTATGACCGTTTTAGCCATGGTTGTAAGCAAATCACTGCAGATGTTAAGTGAATCACGTTGTTAAGCGAATCTGGACTTGCCCATTGACTTCCCTTGTCAGAAGCAACCAGGGGAGGTTGCTAATAGCAATCATGTGACCCCAGGATGCTGCAACCAGCAGACAGGCCAGTTGCCAAGCAACCAAATTTTGATCATGTAACTGTGGGACTTGCTCCAATGGTTGTAAGTGCAAGGATTAGCTGCGAGTCACTTTTTTCAGAATATTTTATCGTGTCACATAGAATTGCAGAGCTTCAGGAAAATCAAAATGACAGATAAGATGACAAATGCCCTCATAACTGGGACAACTGCAATTCAGGCCAGTGTAGGAACTGAAGCTCCTGCAGCCATCTGTTGTGAGTGGGGGTGGGGGAGAAAGACTGGAGAATAAAGCCTTACAAATTTGCTGAAAAGATACAGGGCTGAAGAGGTATGAAACCCTAGGGCGTCGGTGCTCATCTCTGTTTCAAAGCCGAAGAGCCAGCGCTGTCCAAAGACGTCTCCGTGGTCATGTGGCTGGCATGACTAAACACTGAAGGTCCACGGAACGCTGTTACCTTCCCACCAAAGATGGTTCCTATTTTTCTACTTGGATTTTTACATGGTTTTGAACTGCTAGGTTGGCAGAAGCTGGGACAAGCAACAGGAGCTCATTCCGTTACACGGTGCTAAGAATTTGAACTGCCAACCTTTCTGATCGAGAAGCTCAGCGTCTTAGCCACTGAGCCACTGCATCCCTCAAGAGATCCTTACATATGAGTAATTTCTCATACATTGTTACGCTAAATACTAGCATAGCTTATAGGGTTAAAAGAGAGAAAGAGGAAAAGAAGCAAGAAAGTCAGAGGTCTATTGGAATAGTCATTAGAAAGATGGGATAAAATTAACCATGGGGCAGGGCGAGCAAACCTGGTGTAACTTAAATGTCAGACATTTTTGGGTGCTTGAGAATGGTATCAAGAGAAGCAATAATGCAAATTGGATGGGATTGGATTTTTCATTCTTTTTGTTTCTTAAGAAAAAGGGAGGATTGAAGAGATTTGTTGTTTTTAGTTGCGAAGTCATGTCTGACCCATTGCGATCCCATGAACAATGTTTCTCCAGGCCTTTCTGTCCTCTACCATCCTCTGGAGTCCATTTAAGCTCATGCCTACTGCTTCAGTGACTCCACCCAGCTACCTCATTCTCTGCCGTCCCCTTCTTCTTTTGCCTTCAATCTTTCCCAGCATTAGGCTCTTCTCCAGTGAGTCCTTCCTTCTCATTAAATGCCCAAAGTACTACAGATTTTGTGCGCTGTAATTACTGACTCCAAATTGTCACCAGTTTTAACTAAAATAATAAAGATCAGAAGAGGCCCCAATCCAAACTAACAATCCAAAATAAAACTTAAGACTTCAGATCCCTCAGTAGGAAAGAAAGTATAGCTTGGTGCACCTGGAAGTGAACAGATTAGAGAAAGCTGCTTTGGATCCATGCACATAGCAAACATCAAGCCATATGGCTTTAGGTGATTCCAAGGGGAAAGGAGTGTTAGAAAAACTCAAGAAGACAGCTGTGATTACATGATTGCAGTTGCCATCTTGACTTTTTGGTTCTTATTGCAGATGCCCCTAAGTGATACCTTCTTGGAAATTTATGCTGAGTTCCATAATCTAAATTGACAAAAAATAAGAATAAAAAATAAATAGAAAGGACAGATGATTAAATTATGCACAGTAGCAGCCTAACTCTTTTTCTAACCCTCTCCTACACTTTCCAGATACATGAGTCTTCAGCTCCTATCAGACTTGCTGGCTGGAAAGATAGCATCTAACACATCCAGACAGAAGTTGATTGGGAAAGACTAGGCTAGAGTGGGACTAAAACATCTTTTTAAAAAACAGAATAGGAAAATGTGGCAGAGGAGAAGGGACTTGCACTGGTCTGATAAGGATCTATGCTGCCGACAAAATAGAACAACCAGTGGGTAAGAGTAAAATTTACTATTCAATTATTCTCTTAACAAATTTCTTCTTCTTCTTCTTCTTCTTCTTCTTCTTCTTCTTCTTCTTCTTCTTCTTCTTCTTCTTCTTCTTCTTCTTCTTCCTCCTCCTCCTCTTCCTCCTCCTCTTCCTCCTCCTCCTCCTCTTCCTCCTCCTCCTCCTTCTCCTCCTTCTCCTTCTCCTCCTCCTCCTCCTGTATTCCCGCAAGTGCACGGTCCACTTTTGGGATCATTGAACACCACTTTGCACGGTTAGCTGCATCTCTATGGTGCCGGTCCATGGTTTACATATCTTTGTTGATGGTATCTTGCCATCTCTGATTTGGGTGCCCCCAAGGTTGCTGGCCATTGACTTCTAGTTTTTATGTAAACATGGCAATGGTGCAAGGTGATGCTCTCTGGACATATCCATTCTAGCAGAGTTGGCCTTCTCTCATCTTCTCTATAATTGGTGCCACATTAAATTCTTGTTGAATGGTGTCATTTGTGATGGTCAGAAAGGGAGATGCCCAATATCCAACAGAACATTCACATTTCCATGGCATGGAGATAGCTTTTGATCCCTATTGTTGCTGCCCAGCATTCAGTGCCATACAGTGCAATAGGGCAGATGGTTGTCTTGTAAATCTTAGATTTAAGATGGGTTGGCATTTGTCACATAACACACCAGTGAATTCTTGCCGACACATCCAGGCTGCATTCACCCTTCCTTGCACCTTGCCATTGATGTCACCATTGTCTTGGAGGTAGGATCCCAGATACACTGTTCCCTCTAAGGTGCGCGCGTGCGCGGCCGCGCACGTCGCTAGAAACCTCCGCGCAGAGCTTTCTAACTGCCGCGCAGAGCTTTCTACCAAAGCAAACGTGGAGAAGTCCTTTGCAGGCAGCTAGAACTGGCCGCTTGCAAAGGACCTCCCCAGACTTGTTTTGATGAGCCGCCAGTCCTCTTGCTTCTTCTCCTTCACCAGCAAAGCTCCCGCAGTGGTGCCTCTCTCTCCACGCGGAGCACCTGAGCTGGCCCCCGCGTTATCCCTCCCCCTTCCTCCTCTGCCATGCTTTTGAGGCCGCGGGAGCTAGTAGGAAAGCGGCGGAGGTGGAGGCGATGGCAGGGATAACCCAGAGCCCAGCTGAGGTGCTCCGAGCGAAGGGGGAGGCACCACCGCCGCTGCTTTGCCGGTGAAGGAGAAGGAGCAAGAGGACTGGCAGCTTTGAAATGGTCCCGCCGGCTGCAGATTTGATTCAGCGTAAGCAGGGGCCGAACACATGCTGAGCCGACTTTGCGCAGTGAGGCGGAGTAATTCAACCCCCCCCCAAAGAACACGTCTCTCTCTCTCTCTCTCTCTCTCTCTCTCTCTCTCTCTCTCTGTGTGTGTGTGTGTGTGTGTGTGAGAGAGAGAGAGAGAGAGAGAGTGTGTGTGTGTGAGAGAGAGAGAGAGAGAGAGAGTTGGATCAAAATTGGTGGCCAAAGGAGTGGAGGGAAGGAAGGAAGGAAGCCCTGCCCCCTGTGAAAAAAACTGAAGATGGAGCAGTGAATGAATAAACCATAAAAGCAACAAACAGTTAATGCGTAAGTAAGCTGAGGAGGAAGTTCTCAACTAAGGAAGAAATATTAGAAAGAAATATAAAAAGCTCAATATGCCAAAACACTTATTTTAGTCTTCATTTAATTACTTGTATTGTAGTCTGATGTAACATCTTTTTAAAGTTAACGTTAGTTAGAAAAGATAGGGTACAAAACTTAAATAATAATAAAAATTCTACATTCATTTTGAAAAATAAATGCAATACTTGATAATAAGGTTTCTATAAAGATATGAAATTAATCTTTATTTAAAATAGTTTTGGCATGGCATATCATTTTATTGACTCAGTTGGAAATTATGTGGATGTTGTATCTGATTCTGAGGCATATATATTCTTAAGTAACATAACATATAGCATATTGTCCAAACTTGCTAGACTATTTAATTGATCTTATTACTTTAAAGGGGGAGAGTTTCATGATAAATTATTTTATTACATTTATGTTGTATTTATATATTATATTTATTACATTTATATTCCACATTATATATTTGTATTGTTATTTTAGTGTTTATTGTCAATTTTGATAGATATATTGATATATCAATACTGATTTTAATCATACTAAATAACAATTACTGCTATTATTTATCAGCATTAAATATTTACATTTTTAATATCGAGTTAGTCATATTTTAGAATAATAGGATTATCTTTTAATAGGATAATTGGCAAAATCTAATTCACATGTGATGGGTTGCATTCCAAAGGAATGTGAGAGGACAGGTTGCCTGCAAAATGCCAGGACCCAGGACCTGTTGGTGCCATGTCTCTCTCTAGCCAGTCTAATGATCTAAAAGCTGAGCAGAAGTCTTTTTTTTTTCAGGGTGAGCGGAAAAGTATAGTGTTTGAGTAGCACATTTTCATGCCTGGCATTCATCAGGCTGAAACCTCGCTCACAATTGGTGCTTGGCGCTTGGAATGTTGCGCAAATGTCCAGCAGACGAGACAGAAGTTCAAACTGTTGCTCTCTTAGGTGCTCAGGCATGAAACTGTGCCGCTCAAACACTATACTTTTCCGCTCACCCTGAAAAAAAATTAGAGGGAACATTGCCCAGATACCGAAAAATGTCCACCTTCTTTAGGTTTTCTCCATTGATTTGAAGTGTTAGAAATCTAAGTTGGATATCATTTGGTGCTTTCTCTCAAAGGATAACTTAGTTTGGATCGATGATCAAAGCACCCATTTTTCAAACATTAGTTCTTCTGTTTTTCTGTATGTGGAGAAGTTTTCTGGATTGTGTTCCTCTTTGTTATTCAATTCATTTGGAAGCTCACATTTAAAGATTAATTCTTCTTTCTTCAAAGAAGAATGTAGGAAGAATGGTTTGCTAAGAAATATCATAGCTTTTTCCAAAATGCCAAAGCATATCCTAGCTGAAATGCTCTATTTTTATAAACAGATCTATTTTAAACCAAAGCTCAAATGCATTACATTGCATTATCTTCACACATGCTAGCAGGATGAGAAAAATAGGAAAACGAAGGAGGTTGCCCAGTTAGAACCAGTACCTTGGCAGACACGTGCCAGCTTCCCTTTCAAAGCTTTAGCCTTTGCTTTTGGTTTTTCCCTCTTGGAAGGGACTTAGAAATCATTCAATGTGAGAGAAAGACGTCAGTGCACTTTGATCGTTCTGTTACAATATGCAGAGCTGTTGGTTCTGTTGTCATTCCACATCAGTGTCATATTGAGCTGTTTTTATTCCTGGTTGAAAGAAGAGCTGGCAGAGATGCATTCTATTCATGTGCCTTCCTTCACAATGCAGGAGAAATGTTCAGCTTCTTATGAAAAGGAAACAATACTACAACAATCAAATGAAATGGAGCCAAGAATTAGTTTTCCTCTCTACTTTCCAAATTCTGCTATTCCATAAAAATGAAGGAGGTGCACCTTGGTATGTTAAGGAGGATTCCACTTAAGTTTTTATAAGGGAGTAGTTTTGTGAAATAGCTGAAATAGCCAGTTTGGATTTTCTGAATGAAAATTCAGGATGGTTCCAAATACAGCTATAGGCACATTTCTCTTCTTCTCTCCTTTTTTTTTTTTTTGAATGGGCTATAAAATACAAGCCAACTTCATAAATACTTTCTTGCCCTCTCTCTGTCCTCATGCTAAACTGGCTAGCTGAGCTAGATTTGATGGAATCAATATATAAGAGCCGAGGTGGCGCAGTGGTTAGGGTGCAGTATTGCAGGCCACTTCAGCTGACTGTTAGCTGCAGTTCAGCGGTTCTAATCTCACCGGCTCAAGGTTGACTCAGCCTTCCATCGTTCTGAGGTGGGTGAAATGAGGACCCAGACTGTGGGGGCGATATGCTGACTCTGTAAACCGCTTAGAGAGGGCTGAAAGCCCTATGAAGCGTTATATAAGTCTAATTGCTATTGCTATTGCTATTTTTCTGAAGCTCTGTCATGTCTCGTAGTCAAATTTAGTAAATCAAGCATAAGGGTTATGTGTAAAATCCTTTCCAAAGGCAAACACTAATTTATTAGTGTTATTCTACAAAATGTTTGATCAGAATGGGCACACTGCTTGAAGTCTCATTCATGATAATGGCCTTAAAAATGCAGTGAGAAATGGTGTAGATTAAATGAACATTTTCTACTAGAATTCTGAAGAATCCCAAACTCCCAAGTCTACCTGTAAATGGATAGATTGCTACTCTGGTGTACACTTGTTCTTGCTCATATTTTATCTTGCCGCTCATGCAGCATATCCATTCCAGTGAGGAATTCCAGCACAGTTGCTCAAAGACATGAAATACCTTTGCCAATTTCCAGGGGGAGAAAGCGTTCTACAGTATACAGTATATATTCACCATATTCTTGGTGGTGAATCTCTCTGATTCAATAATGAACTTTCTTGTTCAGAGGTCCCTTAGACTGAAGTAACATGAGTGCTGGAAACATCTGAAACAAACCAACAAAAAGTATATCTTGCTGGGTGTTTGATTCTGTCTACCAAATGAGTTAGAAGGGACAGATATATCAGTAAACTGAGGCTTAAAAAAACTTTGAAAGGGTATTAGGGGACATTTCAATCACTTACCTATCCAATTGGAAGACTTCTGCCAAATACATAATGTCAGATATATTTTTCACATATGCTGGTCATATTTGTTCTCTATCAAAAGATTTAAGATGGGCTTTAGAACTACTTTGGATCTAGAATTTATGGAAGATGTTAAATTGATAGAAACGTTTACAAGTGGCTTTTAGAAAATAAACTAAGATAAATAGTAAGGAAGATGCCACAGAAAGAAAACCTTAGAAATAAATGTATTGTGGATGACTGAGACTTCTAAAAATGACAATTAAGCACAGTTTCAAACAATACTTGTGAAGAAGAAAACTAGGGGACATCTAAAGAAGCCCTTGTGGTCCCATAGGCAGCTTGCAAAGGGGCTGAAACTAAAGAAGGAATGATGATTGGAAATGTAGTGCCAGCCTTTCCTGATTAGTTCCACCGTGTTTCCCTGAAAATAAGGCCTGATCTCTTTTTTTACTCCAAAACAAGCACTAGGCAGTTATCAGGGCATGGATGGCTTGCCTGTGGATGCCCTGAGGTAAGCTGGTGCAGCTTCACCCCTCCACCTGCGTCACCTTACCTTATATCAGTGGTTCCCAAGCAGAGCTGGCTGGAGAATTCTGGGAGTTGAAGTCCACAAGTCTTAAAGTTGCCAAGTTTGGGAAGCACTGCCTTATATCAATGGCACTGCAAGCAACCAAACGGAATAGACAGATGGCTGCGCAATCATGCTAGGGCCTATTTTTGGGATAGGGTTTATTTTTGGGGAAACACGGTAGTAGCTTTTTGTGCTTTTTCCTTACTGCAAAGCAAAGTCACAAAATCACGAAGAGGGGACACAGTACTGGCTGAAGTACTCTGTTTTACACGAAGCCATTAGCCAGCTGGAAGAAAGGAAGAGCATGCTGGCCAAATTAAGAAGATCCTTGGTAGCTAGAAGGTGAAGTGATGGTTTTTATTTTAGTTGCTGATATTATATAAAAAGTTTGCTGTTTTTTATGAACTGGAAGCCTTCTAGAACCTTCTGATGAGAGGCAATACAAATGTATGAATAAATAAAATATTTGGGGACTAAAATTTTATTCCACCTAAAGAAAAAGGAAAATAGCCACAAGCAACTGATGCAGGAATAATATTTCAGGATGTTTATCTCTTCCAAGGCCAGTTATGATTATACTTTAGGTTATCTAGAGACATTCCCAATGCAAACTATTATATTTAATTCCACCTAAGTAGAGGGCACTGCCTTGTGCTTTCTTCCAACAAATCACAAGGTTTAAATTGCAAGGTAAAAGCACAAGCAGCGGGGTGGGAGGAACTGTGCTATCACTGGGGTGAATCATGTTCCCCTGCTTTGTGTTGTCTTCAAGTGAGCCATAGTTGGGACTCATTAATAACTGATCCACAGGGAAATGGTGTGAGGTGTCCTCATTGTCTTTGGTGACAAAGACAGGGAATGAAAGTTTTCATAGCTATTTCGCAACCTACACTGTGCAAGCAGTTCTGAAAGGGAGATGCACATTTTGCAGGAGACAAAAATAACATTAAGGAAATAATACCCTTGTGGTTTTCTTAATGATCCTTGGAACAGCAAAGAAAACAGCGCTGTTAGCGAAGGTAAAATGAACGTGTTTAAGGCTGACATGGAGGAAACAATGGGAGGGAGCCAAGTAAAGAACAAGGATCAAAATCTTATTTGGCTGAGAGCTACTATTGGTTCTGCACCGTCGCATTCATGAGTTTTTCCACAGAGTTCAGTTTAATTGCCTGTCAACTCCAGAGGGAATTGGCAAAGGGACTTGGTAGTCACAGGAGTGTGAAAATCCGAATGGACCAAATTCCTGGCTCAACCAATTTAATGGCCCAATGCTTCAAAACTCTGAATGACCACTAGACGGCAGCAAAGAGATACAGAGGATGTTTTGCTGCCATCTGTTTTAGTTATCCCTCCTTATGTGTGCGCTCTGAATGCATGCTCTATGGTTGTATGCTCTGCAGGCAGCTGGCCCACAACCATAGAGCGTGCGCCCAGAGTGGCCACTGCCAAAAGACACAGGTTGGAAGCCACGGAAAAAGCCAGGCTGGGATGGTGGCAAAGGTGCCCTGACTCTGTAATGAGAGCTAGGCCAAGCATCGTGAGGCTGAGAGGCGGGTGAGCGAGAGCGGAACAGCCGCTCACATAACCCCCTCTCCAGCCGTGCAGAGCGCCATTCACTGGCATTTGGAAGGCACCAAGCTGTGAGAGCCGGGCGGCAGTGAACAGGCACTCATGCGGCTTGGCGATACGCCTAGGTCAGTGAATGGCGCTGTGTCCAGCTGCAAAGGGGGTTTGCCGGGTGGCTGCTCATGAGCATTGGTCACTTCATGGCTGTTGTGTTGCGCTGCTGTGACAGCACAACATAGCCATTCGCCCATGAGGCTGTGCCCGGCTCTTTGGGAGCCCGCTTGCAAGAGAGCAGCCGTCCGGCAACCCCCCAAAAATAAACCCTCTGCCCATAATAAAGGCCAAGCCATATTTTGTAGATAAAAAGAAAATAAGACCCTGTCATATTTTTGGGAAAACACGGTAACTATTTACAGTCTGATTCTTGTTTCCTTCTGTGGAGCAAGGACCCAAAATACTCAGCGTAAGCAAGGAAACAGATACCCAGAAAGTATGGCATAAATCAATAAATAAATATAAACTTCACAAAATACACAGAATTTGTAACTTATCAATGCTTAGGAGAAGTTTACTGAAGCCACTGGTTGAGGTGCGTTATGACATGGAAATGAACTAAAGTTGTTTGAATCTGGGTTTTACCTAATACATGTATACCTTCCTGAAAGTGAGCAGTTTAATTTAAAAAAAAAAATAGTATTATATTGCTTTTCTTGTACTAATACCTACAAGACACTGTTCAAGAGAATATTCAAGATAATGTAGGTTGCAAAGTATTCTGTATGGATTGAAACCAAGATAGCAGAAGCAGAATTAAAAAGTAGAATGATTATCAACACAGTAAACATGTTAGATACCAGCACTGAAGATTAAAATGGTTTTAAGTGCTGGACAAACAAAAATCTTTTTAGTAGATCAACAACAATGTATACACGGTTAAGAATATGGTCCTTTAAAGGACTATTTACCTATTGGGAGAAATCCATTGGGCTATAAAGATGAAAACAGTTAAACCCAGAAATTGGCAACATTTGTACCAAATCTAGGATTGGCTCTCAGCCTCCCCAGATGTCCAGGTGGATATTCATAATGCTTTGTGCAAGGAAAGCCTTTCAGTGGTCATCAAAAGCACTTGCTCCTTTTTGTTGTTTTCCCAATGATCTAGGACTTTAAGGCAGTTTGAGGAGCATTGGACCAATGTTCCCTCTAATTTTTTTTCAGGGTGAGCGGAAAAGTATAGTGTTTGAGCGGCACAGTTTCATGCCTGAGCACCTAAGAGAGCAACAGTTTGAACTTCTGTCTCGTCTGCTGGACATTTGCGCAACATTCCAAGCGCCAAGCACCAATTGTGAGCGAGGTTTCAGCCTGATGAATGCCAGGCATGAAAATGTGCTACTCAAACACTATACTTTTCCGCTCACCCTGAAAAAAAAAAGACTTCTGCTCAGCTTTTAGATCATTAGACTGGCTAGAGAGAGACATGGCACCAACAGGTCCTGGGTCCTGGCATTTTGCAGGCAACCTGTCCTCTCACATTCCTTTGGAATGCAACCCATCACATGTGAATTAGATTTTGCCAATTATCCTATTAAAAGATAATCCTATTATTCTAAAATATGACTAACTCGATATTAAAAATGTAAATATTTAATGCTGATAAATAATAGCAGTAATTGTTATTTAGTATGATTAAAATCAGTATTGATATATCAATATATCTATCAAAATTGACAATAAACACTAAAATAACAATACAAATATATAATGTGGAATATAAATGTAATAAATATAATATATAAATACAACATAAATGTAATAAAATAATTTATCATGAAACTCTCCCCCTTTAAAGTAATAAGATCAATTAAATAGTCTAGCAAGTTTGGACAATATGCTATATGTTATGTTACTTAAGAATATATATGCCTCAGAATCAGATACAACATCCACATAATTTCCAACTGAGTCAATAAAATGATATGCCATGCCAAAACTATTTTAAATAAAGATTAATTTCATATCTTTATAGAAACCTTATTATCAAGTATTGCATTTATTTTTCAAAATGAATGTAGAATTTTTATTATTATTTAAGTTTTGTACCCTATCTTTTCTAACTAACGTTAACTTTAAAAAGATGTTACATCAGACTACAATACAAGTAATTAAATGAAGACTAAAATAAGTGTTTTGGCATATTGAGCTTTTTATATTTCTTTCTAATATTTCTTCCTTAGTTGAGAACTTCCTCCTCAGCTTACTTACGCATTAACTGTTTGTTGCTTTTATGGTTTATTCATTCACTGCTCCATCTTCAGTTTTTTTCACAGGGGGCAGGGCTTCCTTCCTTCCTTCCCTCCACTCCTTTGGCCACCAATTTTGATCCAACTCTCTCTCTCTCTCTCTCTCTCACACACACTCTCTCTCTCTCTCTCTCTCTCTCTCTCTCACACACACACACACACACACAGAGAGAGAGAGAGAGAGAGAGAGAGAGAGAGAGAGAGAGAGAGAGAGACGTGTTCTTTGGGGGGGGGTTGAATTACTCCGCCTCACTGCGCAAAGTCGGCTCAGCATGTGTTCGGCCCCTGCTTACGCTGAATCAAATCTGCAGCCGGCGGGACCATTTCAAAGCTGCCAGTCCTCTTGCTCCTTCTCCTTCACCGGCAAAGCAGCGGCGGTGGTGCCTCCCCCTTCGCTCGGAGCACCTCAGCTGGGCTCTGGGTTATCCCTGCCATCGCCTCCACCTCCGCCGCTTTCCTACTAGCTCCCGCGGCCTCAAAAGCATGGCAGAGGAGGAAGGGGGAGGGATAACGCGGGGGCCAGCTCAGGTGCTCCGCGTGGAGAGAGAGGCACCACTGCGGGAGCTTTGCTGGTGAAGGAGAAGAAGCAAGAGGACTGGCGGCTCATCAAAACAAGTCTGGGGAGGTCCTTTGCAAGCGGCCAGTTCTAGCTGCCTGCAAAGGACTTCTCCACGTTTGCTTTGGTAGAAAGCTCTGCGCGGCAGTTAGAAAGCTCTGCGCGGAGGTTTCTAGCGACGTGCGCGGCCGCGCACGCGCGCACCTTAGAGGGAACAGTGCATTGGACCATACCTAGTCACCAGTCCCAAAAGTAAATTGCTGATGGCGTTGATGAATGTTTCTTGTGTGAGAGAACAGGAAGGAAGAATTTGCAGTCAGACAGTGCAACAGCCATAGGACTAAAGGGCAATGATCAGTGAAGAGGTGGATATGGATTCCAGCGAATCAACTGCATAAGAATCTGCCTGGAATCCACACTGTATATCAGACATTAATACAATTGCAAGGGGCCAGAGGTATTTCACGAGAAGAATCCTTCACTCCTCTGCTCACAATAGAATCCCTTATGCCACCAGGCTTGAAATTTTGGGCTTGGACAAACTGGAACTACGCCGCCTACAGTCTGACTTAAGCATAGTACACAAAATTGTCTGCTACAATGTCCTACCTGCCAACAACTCCTTCAGCTTCAACCACAATAGTACATGGGCAAACAATCAATACAAACTCAAGGTAAACCGCTCCAAACTCGGTTGCAGAAAATACGACTTCAGCAACAGAGTGGTCAATGCCTGGAATGCTCTACCTGACTCCATTGTTACATCCTCTAACTCCCACAGCTTCAACCTTAAACTGTCTACCGTAGACCTCACCCCATTCCTAAGAGGTCCGTAAAGGGGGCGTGCCTATCTTTCCTGTCCTACTGTCCCCAATTTATTTGTACTCATTTCCTTTGTTCATGTGCATATATTTATATTTCTCTGTTAAATCCAAGTCATATTAGTAAGCGCTGCTCAATTAGCGAAGATTTAGGGAAGATATCAACAAAAAATGGATCCACATATTCAACCATATCACAAGACTCTTACTGGTGGTTGCTATTATTAGCGGGTTTTAGAATTTGGTCTTGGTGCTTCTGTATTATAGAATTTATTGGAGTGAGCAGAAGATAAGTATGAGGAAGCTAGTAGGCAATGGTGAACAATAGAAGGTTTGGTCTTTGCATATCACATGGCTTGCATATATCGATCCTATTTTCTCAATTACCAGGCATAATGCTGTTCCATCTTCTCTTTTGTAGTAAAGATAAACTGCTAATCTAGGCCGATTCTATATGTAAAACAAGACCGTGTGTGGTTTGTGTGTGTGTGTGTGTGTGTGTGTGTGTGAAAAAGGTGTTGGCCAGGCCATGAGCCATGTGACATTTTATAACTTCTCCTTAGGTCACTCGCATTGCTGCGAAAGTAAACTGCCTGGAATTGCACTGGCATTATGTTAATCGCCACCTGAATATTTTGCCGAGAACCTGGAAATCAGTCCCTCCAGAATGGAAGAACAAAACTCAGAACATTATGTACATGAATAAAAGTGATTAATCATTAATGTATCCAGGAAACAACTTGATCAAAGTAAAATGAGGCTAAGAACCACTAATCAAAGTGTGAAGCGTCTGTGGCTCCTGTGTTCACACACCTTGAAATATGCTCCTCCAAACAAATATGTATAGGACTTCACTGCAGAGTAACTAAATTACGCAAACCAAACATTTGCCATACAGGCTTCATGTTTCATGCCATGGTCTTTCCATGTTTTATTTCAGACATAAAAGTATATCTATGTAGTGTAAATCGGTAAAGATTTTACAATATAAGTGTTACAACACAAAACAAAACTTACAGCCACATGCTTTATTAGGTGGGAACGCTGAAAGATGCAGTCCATCACATCAGTAGAGCATCAGCCTGAGTATAGTCTCAGATTTCTCCCAGAAATTATTGTTATATGGGTTATGGTTTTAGCTCCGAGGTACTTTAAATGTTTCAGAAAAGCTGAGATTTTTATTTTGTCACTCGTCATTCTTCTCTTATCATTCTCTGTCTCTGTCTTTCTCTGTCTCTCTGTCTCTGTCTTTTCATCTCTGTCTCTCTCTGTCTCTCTGTCTTTGTCTTTCCATCTCTGTCTTTGTCTGTCTCTGTCTCTCTCTCTGTCTTTGTCCTCTCTCTGTCTCTCTGTCTCTCTGTGTCTTTCTGTCTCTGTCTTTCCATCTCCCTCTCTGTGTCTGTCTGTCTGTCTCTCTCTCTCTCTCTCTCTGTGTCTTTCTGTCTCTCTGTCTCTTTCTGTCTCTGTCTCTCTGTGTCTTTCTGTCTGTCTCTGTCTCTGTCTCTCTGTGTCTTTCTGTCTCTGTCTCTCTGTCTCTCTCTCGCTGGGCCTTTCTGTCTCTCTCTGTGTGTCTTTCTGTCTCTCTGTCTCTGTCTCTCTGTGTCTTTCTGTCTTTGTCTCTGTGTTTCTCTGTCTCTCTCTGTCTTCCTCTGTGTGTGTGTGTGTGTGTGTGTGTGTGTGTGTGTGTCTTTCTGTCTCTCTCTCTGTCTGTCTCTCTGTGTCATTCTGTCTCTGTCTCTTTCTCCGTCTCTCTGTGTCTGTGTCTGTGTCCGTGTCTGTCTGTCTGTCTCTCTCTCTGTCTTTCTCTCCCTCTGTCTGTGTTTCTCTGTCTCTCTCTGCCTTTCTGTCTCTCTCTGCCTTTCTGTCTCTGTCTCTATTTGTGTGTGTCTCTCTCTCCCTCACCCCTCTCTCTCTGCACACACATATATAATACCATGCTGTTTCTTTTCAGGACAAAACTAATGTTTTGGTCCTGAAAAAGGTCCTGAAAAAGAAAGTGTGTGTTTTTGTGTGTGTAGAGAAAGAGACACAGAGAGAGAGGAGGGAGGGAGGGAGGGAGGGAGGGAGGGAGGGAGGGAGGGAGGGAGAGAGAGAGAGAGAGAGAGAGAGAGAGAGAGAGAGAGAGAGAGAGAGAGAGAGAGAGAGAGAGAGAGAATGAAGACTGTAGTCAAGTAATCTGGTGTCATGTAAAATATGCGCCCTTTGGAAGACTAGACCATTCAATATACGCATTTCCAGTGCAATACAAGAAACCTGATCAGAAGCAGCCATGAGTTTTTGTAGTATCTCAGAATGTTCAGGTTTCTTCTGGAATAAACTAGCATGAAACAGTCAATGGTTACTACTTAAAGTAATACTACTTTACATATATCTATGTGTATATCTGAATGTTATGTAAAAAGTAAGGTCTGAAGAAAATAGAATACAAAACAATGCAGCAAGGAATACAATGTGTGTGTGGGGGGGAGGGAAGGTTCATGGATCAAGTGCACAGTCATGGCCCCAACTAAAATGTGTTGGATATCCATTCTAACAAAGATGACCCTGCTGTGCTGATTGAGCTATATGAGAACTGAAGTCAACCTACACCTTACATTATGTCACTTTCATATATCCTACTCCCCAACAGAGTTTCTTGCAAGGGGGAGAGGTGGGATCAATGGTGAGTTCCTACGGGTTCTGACCGGTTTGGATGAACCGGTAGTGGTTTAGCAGCCTGGGTCGCTGGAACAGTCAGCGGCCCAGGATGGCCACACCCCTGAACTGGTTCTCTGGGCAGCGCCTATGGTGTCGTCGTTTTGTTTTTTGCTTCTGTGCATGTGCAGAACAAATTTTATTGCACTGCGCATGCCCACGAGTGAACCGGCAGTAGTGACTGCAAGAACCCACCCCTGGGTGGGATTACTTTCTCCCAAGTTTTGGTCTAGAAAGGTTGGGAACTTTTTCTGGTTAGGTTTTATTGTTGCTGGTTGGATTCATGAATTGGTTTCATGCTATTATTCTCATTGCATATTTGTTAAGTATGTTGTGAGGTGCTCAAGTCAATGTAGAGTTTGGCAGTGCATAAACTGAATAAATTGTGTTTGCACTGCATTATATCAAAGCCTGGTGGATGATGGGAGATTTGAATTTCATCCAAAGCACCACCTGCACGTCTGCCACAAAGCAAAATCCAATGTGTGCTTCTTACATCAACAGCCCTGGCACAAGCGAGACAAACAGATTTTTGAAAAGATAAGCAGGTTGGAATTTTGTGTTGGCGGTGGTAGAAACATTTGTCTATGTTTGAGTTGATGCACTGTAGCCAAATATTTTGTTATTCATTTCCACCATCCAGATTGAATTTTTTTCTTCTTCCATGAACTGAGATGGAGATGCTTTTCTTTCATAAGTAAAATCATGTGACATTCACATTTGATCCTGTGAAATTCTAGTTAGATCGGGAGATACAGTTTTAATAGGCCGCCTTTGGACAAATTCACATTGATGCTCAGAAGTTCATGGTCCAAGCAGAAGTTAAACATGAAAGCAGTTGAGTAAAGTCAATCGTAGCTCATCCTCAGCAGAAGCAGAATGAAAATGCTGCTCCCACTGTGAATACAGGCCAGTAGGATGTCTGCACAGTGGGAGCCACATTGGTGCAGTGGTAAAAGCGGTGGCCTAGAAAGCAGGAGAGTGGGAGATTAGCCTCTCTTAAGCATGAAAGCCACCTGAGTGACAATGAGCCAGCCACTGTCTCTTAGCCTAACCCACGTTGCAGGTGTTTGTTATGAGGAAAAGAGGAAGAGGAAGGAATATTGGTATGCTCACTTCACTACCTTAAGTTGACCAAAACACATTACAAAGATGGGATAAAAGGATTATTATAGTTTGTCTCCCATAGTCAGCCAGATGTTCAGACTGGGATTTCTGTCCACCTATTGGATCTTCCCCAAGGGAAGATGTTGTTTGGTGATGATAAAGGCATCATTGCAGAGTGTAAGCTGTTCCAACTATACCTTCCTTCTGCAAATTGACTGATGGGGATTTTGTCAAAGCTGATGGTGATCAAGTGGTGCTTCAGATGTTTTGGGATTATATATAAGATGCCTAATACTATCACTAGTTTTACCTGTGAGGTAGGTTGCTTTGCTTTCTTCATGTTTTGTGATTTTCTCCAATTCTTCCTCTTGCAAAAAAGCTGAAGAAACAGTGAGCCACCTAATTAGCTGTCCACGTCTTCCCACTTGAGACTTGAAACTCTTAACTAAAGCCGTCTTTGGTATGCCTACACCAAATATGGTAGGACAGGTGATGGAGAGCATCTCAGAAGATTAGGAAGACTGGTGGGAAACAGCTTCTTCTTTATCTTTCTGGTATTTTGTGATTGTTCGTGGCAGCCTTTGAGTGAATCCTGCAGTACTGAGATGAAGACATTTGAATGGCAACTTCCCATTTTCCTAGTGTGAAACAATGAAAAAGGGGTGACAACAGTGTGATTCATAAGTCTGAAATGGGACTTAGCCCCACCGTTTCCTGAATGAGCTCATCTGCTCCTCATCTTGCGCTAAATAACTCCAAACAGCTTGTGTTCGACACCTCTATTTATATACTGCGTCATCTCTCTCTCTCTCTCTCTCTCTCCCTCTCTCTCTCTCTCCTTTTCTTTGAATCTTCAGCTTATCTGTCCAATATATTACAGGAGTTAATTATATGGTTTGTTTTGTTCCTTTAGGTAATCTTTTTTCTAACTTAAAAGACAGAAAATAACTAAATTAAAAATGAGGGGAAATGTTGTTTAAAACTGATTTTTAGAGATTTAGAGATTTTATTAATATTTGTAGGCCGCCCTTTTCCCTGAGGGGACTCAGGGCGGCTCACATAAAATCAGGGAGGGGGAATACGAAACAATGACAAAGACACATATAATAAAAGTAATAAGCAACATACATTCATCATTCGGGAGGGGCGGCTATCCTTGTCCCCAGGCCTGACGGGCTAGCCAGTTCTTAAGGGCTGTGCGGAAGGCCTGGACGGTGGCGAGGGTACGAATCTCCATGGGGAGTTCGTTCCAAAGGGTCGGGGCTACTACTGAGAAGGCCCTCCTCCTTGTGGTTGCCAGCCGGCATTGGCTGGCCGATGGGATACGGAGGAGGCCCAACCTGTGAGATCTAATTGGTCGCAGGGAGGTAATTGGCAGAAGGCGGTCTCTCAAGTATAGTAAGAGTCAATAAAATTTTCATTCATTTCATTTGCTTACTTTTAGATCAGAGAATTCAGCATACTTGTAGGATGTGCTCACATTAACAGAGTTTGTTTGGGCTGGTGCAATATGTGAAACCGGTCTACAGCCAGGAAAGATCATTATCAGTTCTCTAGAAGATGGTTGATACGTGTCATAAGGTTCCAAGAAATTTGGCATGCCACAAAGCCATTATTAATTCATCTAGCCCAGTTTGCCCTCAAGGTATTTTAGACATCAAACTTGTAACCTTGAGGTGTTGGGAAGGCTGGTCAATTCTGACAGACAGCAATTCTCTAGAGTCACAGGCAAGGTCATTTCCACTTCCATAATCCAAGAAGTTTTAGGATAAAAAACCTGGATGCTATATACACCGCCTCTCTCTTCAAAACAAACAACTCTTTCAACATTTTCCCATCTCACACGGTGCAAGGAGAGACTTCCTTCAGGGCAGATGATAGTGGAAGGAAGGTAATGTTATGGTGGACTTACAAAGGCTCATTTCATGCTCATTAATTTGTCCCAGAATCATCTGCACTAAACTCCTGTTGAATCCAGCAAAGTCCCAGCGCTGGTTCCTGGCAATGCACCACAGGCTGATCTTGCCTGTGTGTGTGTGTGTGTGAGAGAGAGAGAGAGAGAGAGAGAGAGAGAGAGAGAGAGAGAGAGGGAGGGAGGGAGAGAGGGAGGGAGAGGGAGAGGGAGAAACAGACAGACAGACAAAGAGAAAGTGATAAGAGAAGATTGACCAGTGGCAAAATAAAAATCTCAGATTTTCTGAAATGTTTAACATACCTCGGAGCTAACCAATATCCCATATAACAATAATTTCTGGGAGAAAAAAAACCCCTCCTCTTAGCCACAAGAGATTAATTTTAACAGCTTTGAGAGAGCTATTTTCTCCAAATTCTCTCCCATTGTTTCTCAATTAGATTTTGTTGCTGCCGCACAATGGAATTTTGACATGTACAGTGTCTCAGGGAACAAGCTCAGAGAAAAAGAAATTTGACCGGTACTGCAACCTTTATACATTGTCTGCTTTTGTTCTACTCTCTCTCCCCTTCCCTCTCCCCAATCTTTTAGCACTTCAAGCCTGGTAATGAAAAATGTTTACATCCTCCTCTGTACCTGACACTTCCTTCTTTTCACATGCCTCGGTCTTGCCACAATCACCAGAGAAGTGATACCGTCACTATTGACTACCCCCTCTGGGTCCCTCTGTGGAATCTGAAGAAAATCTGGGCATTCACTCTCAAACTTTCTAGCAAGGCTTCCCAGTTTCTCCTCGATCTTAGGATGGCAGATCATCCCCATTAAGATGATTTGTGTATATGTTGAACTTAGAAGGCAAAAGACCTGGTGCTTTTTCGAATAGGATGATTGCAGATGAACCAGTTGGCACCAGAAGCACTTCAAAAGAGAAAAAGCAGAAGTGGATTGAATCATGGTTTGCTGAGGGGATTACTGCACCGCATTTACTAAAAAAAACCACACATATTTGAGAGAGAAGACAGCTGGCTTTGCCTTGCGCGACCATTTTAACTCAGTTAATGAAAATTATTTTTGGAGGTACTGGCAAGAATCTCACTTACCTCAGTCTTGCACAGAGGCAGAAAGAGAGACAGAAAGAAAGAGAGACAGAGAGACAGAAAGAGAGAGAGACAGAGAGACAAAAAGAGAGACACACACAGAGAGACAGAGAGACACAGAGAGAGATACAGACAGACAGACAGACAGACAGACAGCAAGAGGCACACAAACAGAGATACAGAGAGAAAAACAGGGACAGAGAGACACAGAGAGAGACAGAAATAGAGAGAGGCAGAGAGAGAAAGAGAGAGAGAGAGAAAGAAAAAAAGAAAGAAAGAAAGACAGAGACAGCGAGAGACACACAGGGACAGAAACAGGGATAGAGAGACAGAAACAGAGAGTAAAAGAGACAGAAATAAAGAGAGAGACAGAGAGAGAGAGAGGCAGAAAGAGATATATATACACACACACACACACAGAGACACACAGACAGACAGCAAGAGGCACACACACACAGAGAGAAACAGAGTATTAATTTTTTTAAAAATATATTTTGTTGTATTTCCTCATCCTTCCACCTGCCTCTGTTCACAGTCAAATCTTCCTATTTCTCCAAAGAAACGATCTCTTCTTCCATTCCCATAAATGGAAAGCAAAAGAGGAGAAAGAGGGCAAAAGAACCTCCATGTTTCTAGGCACCCATACAAACCTCAGGACCTAATTATATCATCCAATCACCAAGCTCATTTCTAGAACCCAAAACCCCAAAGCTTTGGATGCCGGTACTTTTAGCCCCAATGAGAGAACAGCCAATGATCTAGTGGCAAGCAGTGATTGACGTATCGAGAATGGTTGCAGGAATTGGGTATCTCTGGTCTAACAAGGGATGACATGATAGTAGTGTTCCAATATCTAAGGAGCTCCCAAAAGGAAGAGGGAGGGGCACTCAACCTATTCTCCAAAGCACCTGAAGCAGGGGTGGGACTGAAAAAATTTAGCAACCAGTTTTCTGCCCGGTTCCTGGGTGGGCATGGCCATGATGGGTGCAGCCTCCTGCACCATGGCGGGGGGCGTTTTCACCCTCCCCAGGCTCCGGAAGTTTTCTTCGAGCCTCCAGTAGGGTGAAAATGGCCTCCCCCAGGTTCTGGAGGCCCTCTGGAGGCTGAAAATGGGCCCATTTCCAGACATCTGGGAGGCCCATTTTTCATCCTCCCCAGGCTCCAGAGCTTCCGAGAGGCCCAGTTTTTGCCTTCCCAGAGCCTCCGTGTGGGCCCTGCACTTCCTGGCATCCAAAACGGGCTGCGTGGAGACTCCTGGAAAGGGATGGAGCAGGGTGGAATAGAAGACCTCCAAGGTCCCTTGCAACTCTGTTATTCTGTTACGAAAAAAAAGCCTTAAATTATTTTCCACAGTAGCTGCCAATATGCTGCTACTTTGATTTTGTGTCTGTGTTAGGAAACACAGGGGAGCAGCGTGGTGAGGGTGAGACACCTAATTACTCCAAAAGTTATCTTTGGATATAAGATGAAAGTGGATGAATGAGCATGAAATAATCTGTAAATGGAAGAGGAGCTCTTTATTTCCCCCATCTACAACTCTTCCCTCAGATCTATTATTTTTTTCAGTTTGGCTGGGAGTTTGATTTTTTTTTTTTTTACTTTGCAGAACCTTAAGGTAAATCAATGAAATGAGTTGATTGAGTATGTTTTGTGAACTCAACCACTGCACCAAAAGTTTCTTCTCTAAAGCGACTGAACTAGGAACTTCAAAGGCAGGTTTCCAAGGAGCTTCCTAAATTATGTTATAGATACTGTTAGATGAATTCGGAATTGGGAATTGGTTCGGTTCCAAGTGGGGAAAAAGACACTGGGAACCTGGAGGCTGCTTGGAAAGATGGTTTAATGGTGGACAGCATCAGATGACTTGAGCTTCTGAACAGAAAAGGGGGATCACATGTTTCAAGATGCTGGGTGAAGAAGAAGAAAAAAGGGCAGAGATGCTGAAAGTCCCTGGTTTTATGCCCTCTCTGGCCTTTGATCTTGTATTCTAATTGGTTGTCAGACTCCCATGGGGCCATTCAGGGGCAACTGTAGGCTGTGCTTTGAGCCCAAGTTTGGTTGCCTTGCTGGCTGATGTAATTTTCCCAGGGGCCTTGTGATGTGTTTCTATGTAGGGTTAATCCTACCTTTGATATGTAGAGTAGACTAGCTCAGGCTTTAATGGCTCATTGACAAAGGTGGTGGCTGTTAAGAGTGAGTCTGTTTCCTGCCTAAAAACATGTTTCTCCATTTCTTATTCCGGGAAATATAATATTCTGCCTTTTCAATATTTCCCAGGATATTTCATTTTTGTAGGAGAGGGGTGGGTTTTAACTTCCTACAGTCTCACATTAGATGACCAAAATTTGGTGAGAGTAAGAATTGCACAATTTCATCAGGTTTTAGCAAGAGCTCAAGAAATTTCAGTATTTTTACTTGGGGTCTTATAAATAGGAAGGTTTGGTGGTTCCATGAAGACCCTGTGAGAAAGTTGAAATAGAAGAAATTGTGTGCTTTCATCATTTTATTTATATGAAATAAAAATATGCAAGATGAATGGTTTACCATTAAACAAAGTGGTCTAAATACCTAAAGATTTTCTTTACTGTCATTAAACACATATAGTTCTAGAAAACATGGAACCCAGGAAAAAGGAGAAAAGCAGAAGGCACCTCAGTCCCATGTTAGCTTTTAGATTGAGGATATAATGACTGCTCTGCCATGTATGTATCATTTCTGAGAAATGCTTCCATACTTTGGAGGGAATGAGGTTAAAAGAGGACAAAGCAAATGCTTGCGTCAACGGAACAGCTGTTGACACGCCATCTTGTGGTGAACATTAGCCAAGCAACATCATCATCCCAATGGGCACATTATAAGCAGCCCAGGCTGTTAGTCATTATACACACACAAACACAAACTCACACACAAACACACACACACACACACAAACACACATGTGTGTGTTTGTGTGTGTGTTGTGTTTTTGTATATGTATGCCCCCCCCTTTCTCTCCCCTCTATTGTCATTGTACAAAATAAATACAACGAAATTGATTGTATTTCATTGTAAATTCATTATTTATGACTATGGCTAAAAGGAGGTGGGGGTGAAAAACAGGAAGGGTGTATTTTCCTACATTTAGGGAATGAATTCAAGACTATTTATTTATCTCATTGATTTATAAGGCTGTCCAACTTACCCAATGTGACTCATACAAAATTGAGGAAAATAACTAACTCCATATATATTATAAAATACTGCACAGAATGGTGACCAAATGGAACAATCAGAACAACCAAAATATGTCTGTTCTTATTGTTGGTGGTGCTGGCCAACTCATTTATTCGTGTCTGACCTAAATCAGGATCTCCCAACAGATTACTCTAATGGTCATAGAATGCATTTGTGGGGACCTAGTAGGTCATCTACAAAAGTAATAGTCCTGGTCCTGTAAGAGAGAGAACTTACTTTTAAAAATAAAGAAGTCATAGATGTTTAAGTTTTGGGAAAGAAATTGCACTACAACTAGATCTGGGTGAAAAATAATTTTGGTTTCAATATTTTTTTTTTTTAAAGAATAGCACCCTAGACAAATTAGGAGGCAGCACATTTTTTTCAATAAATAGCTCTTAAAAATTAATACGGGACAGGGAAACAAAATAATATCTGTGCAAAGAAGTTCAGGACTATACGTCATACTCCTAATGTAGTTTTTCCTTCTTCCATACTTACAACAAAAAGAATATCTCACCAGTAATCAACCTTCAGAGAAGCTGGGATTGATACCAGGATTAACCTCACACAATCAAGCAATGAACAATACCCAAATCAAAGTACTATCAACCCAGATAAACAATCAAATGGTAAGCAACAGCCTAATCAAGGAGCTACCAAGGAGAAAACAGCACCTCCTGACAAGGAGAGTTACTGTATATAAACAGAAAGCAAACCTCACACCCTTCTAGCACTGAAGATGTTACCTAGTCAGGTAGTGAGATGTTTGCAACTAAACAACTAAGCTCAAAGGGCACCAAGGACTCAATAATTGAACCTTGAGTTACATATTCTCTTCAGTTGGTTGCTAAGAGTCAACACCACTTTGATGATACATAATTGATCGATCGATCAATCAATCAATTTTTTTAACCTGGTTTTCCTCAAAATTTCTCAATAAATTATTTTTTTTTAAAAATAAAGTAATTAAAACATGAAAGAAATTCAAAAAGAAATTTTCCATCGAAACTTTTATCACACCCAAGACTGCACTATGGTAGAGTTATGATTTTATGTAAGTATTCTCCAGTGGTCTGATCTGAAGCACTTCCTAAACTAGTTTCTTTTCTATTTTCCTAGAGGTGCATTAACTGGATAGCTGGACAGGATAGAGGCTATTCAGCCTAGCTAGTGACATCCTTGCTATAATTATCCTTTACTGGGAATACCTAGAAGAAGGGATCTTCTGGGGATATTTTAAATTATTCTCTTTTTCAGTATAACAATGTACCTTAGTTGCTGAAGGATTAAGGATCACTTTCTGGATGTCTAATTTTAGAAAATAGGTTGAAGGGAAATTACCTTAGAGGCTGAAAAGTCACTGCTTGTTAAGAATAGATGGTACCTATCTAGGTGGACCAATAAATAGTCTACCATATGAAATTGGCAGCTTCTAAATTTAGTTGAAATATTCTTGCAGCAGTTAATGTAAACAGTAATTACTAGATAGCTTGTAGCAATCCATAGTTATATCTAGTGCTTCCTGAAAATATGTGTCAGGAGCAGTAGGTGGGTTGCTATTTTCTCTGGGTTTGCATATGCCCTGAAGATTAATGGTATGGCAGCATTAACCCCACCAAGGAACTCTTACATTTCTGTGGTGTTTCTATTTGTAGACACATTGTTAGGAAGAAAGAAAGCTATTGTTGTGGGTGGCATTGGTGTTCTGATTCTCCAATATTTGAGGGCTGGTGAGCTCATTTCGAAATTTTTCAAACTTGTGGGCTTGGTTATATAGTTCCCTGGGGGACCTAATTAGCAATAGCAATAGCACTTATATACCGCTTCACAGTGCTTGACAGCCCTCTCTAAGCGGTTTACAGAATCTGCACATTGCCCCCAACGATCTGGGTCCTCATTTTACCCACCTCAGAAGGATGGAAGGCTGAGTCAACCTTGAGCCGGTGAGACTCGAACTGCCAAACTGCTGGCAGACAGTAATCAGCAGAAGTAGCCTGCAGTACTGCACTCTAACCACTGTACCTTCGTCGCTCTAGATTGATTCCAAAGCAAAGATTTGTTATAAGTCTATCTCCTACCGTGTTTAGACTAGACCCCCATTTTTTAGGACAGAAGTCCCCAACTTGTGGACTGCAGACTGGTTACAGTCCTTGGCCTGTTAGGAACTGTGCTGCACACATGGAAGGTGAGTGAGTGAAGCTTCATCTGCACATGTGCAAGACAGTGGTGGGATTCACTTACCTTCCCTACCAGTTCACAAATGTGAGCACTCCTCCCCTCATCTGCACATACACACCTCCTTCTGCGCATGTGCAGTGCCCACGCATTACATTGGGATTAGCCACCGCTACCAGTTTGCCCAAACTGGAGGGAACCGGCTGAATACCACCTCTGGTGCAAGAGCTAGTTTATGCGCAAAAACACACACCGCTCCATGGGAGAATTGTCTTCCACAAAACTGGTCCCTGGTATCAAACAGTTTGGGGGTCTGCTTAGAATGCCCCCCTCCCCTTGCTGTTCCTCTCGTCCCTTTTCCAGGCAAAAGAAAATTCAAGATAGCAATGATCCATCTTTTTAGTTTTTTAAAAGGAAGCTTAAGGGATCAATTTAGGACTCAGAGGTCTTGAAGATAAAGATTCCATTGGAGGCCAGTATCTTCTTCTTTTCATTAAAATTCTTAAAACTCATGTCAATCATGTAATTTGGTGAGGATTAACGGAGATGTCTGAAGTCATGTTGTCTATTTCGACACCTTCTGTGGATGCCCCTGGGAACAAAAAATTCCGAGTTACATTTAACAGCAATTCCTGATGGTATCACTGTTCAACATTTTTATTATGGATAGAAGATTCACTGGTTGATTTTTAAGAGAAGACCCCCATGGACGTCTAGCAGCAGGGATACTGTAGTCCTTGATTTCCTAAATCAGCAAAGAATTGGATTGGATGACGCTTTTTCTGAATATGATCAGAAATATTCTTGACCCAGTTAGCTATGCTGTTAACAATATGAGCTAAAGTCATACCTGAATAAAGAGCTACATCTATTTTTTCCCCATAAATCTCAGCATAATATACGAATAACAAATTCATTTATTTTCAGCAATATTTTTACACTACATATGTTCATTTGGAAATATTTTACCCCTCTCTCCCGCTCTGCTCACTCTTTCTCTCTCTCAAACACTCACACATCTAAAGTAATAAATTTACCTCCTGCGTCATCAGTTTCCAAAAATGTATTTTTGGCTTCAGCTGGCCTCCTGGAAGAAAGCTAGAGCTCTAGCCACAAAAATTGATATGAAATAGAATGACATTGTCTAATCGGTCTGAACTACCATCAGTTTCTGATAAATAATGTACTATGCACACACGTAAACAACTGTCTAATAAAACGGGGGACCATCTCGGATGATTTTTTTAAAAAAAATTGGAGTCTGTCAAAGAAATTTGGGCCTATACCCCACACAGATGTTTACAGGGACTTATACAGACTTTGACACATGCTAATTTACATGAATGTTTCTTGGAAAGGATTGAAAAAAAAGCAGATGGGCATACTACAAAATGTTAAAGCTAGGAATAAACTTGCTTATGACCCTACGCAAGGGTAGCTTATAGCAACTGTTTTCTGCCTTCATATTTCCCACCCCAGTCCCTGATTCAGAATTGGTGTTAAGTCAAGGACTGCTGATTCTAGCAGTGATATGCTTCACTGTTTTCCCAAAGTCCCCCCCTCCCCACCATATATAAACCTTTGGGGAGGGTTATCTCTCTTGGTAATGCCATTGCCATCAATAGCACTTACACCCAGAAATAGAGGGAAGAAGTGAGTTTGACTAAGTGAGTCATGCAGGGAACTTCTGTGACTGAGAGTAGTCTACAATTTAGGTCTCCCCACTAATAATTCTTAACTACTCGACCACACAGATTCTCTAAATACATATTTGGGAGTGGGGAGACTTATTCTAAGTTTTCTCTTATTTAATTTTTATCTGTCATAATTCTCCCATACAAGTAATGCTATAAACAAGAGACAAGCAAGGATTGTGAAGCCTTGCCACTCCAATCCTACCATTCCAGAACAGCTTAGTAAATCTGCTTTGAGCCCTAATTCAAACTCTAATTCTCAGACAGGTTGGTTATGCTGGATGTGGAATTGGGAAAAAATGTAGTCTGGCACACCTGGAATATATGAAATAGAGCAAATTTTAACTACCGGTATTTATTTATGTTTATTAATTTATTTAGTTTGTCACTCATGTACAAGATAACAGGAATAAGAATAAAACAAGAATAAGAACACAGGAAATGCGTACAAATAAATGGGGACATTGGGACAGGGACGGTAGGCATGCTGGTCTTATGCATGCCCCTACTGACCTCTTAGGAATGGGGTGAGGACAACAGTAGAAAGTTTAAGGTTAAAGTTATGGGGGTTTGAGGATGTAACAACAGTCAGGTAGCACATTCCAGGCATTGACCACTCTGTTGCTGAAGTCGTATTTTCTGCAATCGAGTTTGGTGTGGTTTACTTTGAGTTTGTATCTATTGTGTGTTCGTGTATTATTGCGGTTGAAGTTGAAGTAGTCATTGACAAGTAGGACATTGTAGCAGATAATTTTATGTACTATGCTTAGGTCAGACCATAGGTGGTGTAGTTCTAGGTTGTCCAAGCCCAAATTTTTGAGCCTGGTGGTGTAAGGTATTCTGTTGCGAGTAGAGGAGTGGAGTACTCTTCTTGTGAAATACCTCTGGACTCACTCAATTGTGTTAATGTTTGATATACAGTGCGTATTCCAGACAAACAAGCTGTGTTCGAGAATTGGTCTAGCAAAGGTTTTGTATGCCATTGTTTGCAGTACAATATTACTAGAGAAGAACTTCAAAAGATTAGGTTAACTACTCTTAATGCCTTTTTGGCAATGCTGTTACAGTGAGCTCTGGCACTTTACATCATTTGATATGAGTACGCCAAGGTCCTTGACAGAGGGTGGGGGGTGTCATCTATGAGGTTGTATCCGCCTAGCTTGTATTTGGTGTTCTGATTTCTTTTCCCAATATGTAAGACAGAGCATTTGTTAGTTGAGATTTGGAGTTGCCAATTGAACTAGTTGCTCATTTATTAATATTTTTTTCTCATACATGCAAGAAATTTGGAGTGGAAAAGCACGCAAATTGGTCAAGAGACATGGTGGCACAGTGGTTAGAATTCAGTATTGAAGGCTAATTCTGCCAACTGCCAGCAGTTCGATCCTTACCAGCTGAAGGTTGACTCAGCCTTTCATCCTTCCGAGGTCGATAAAATGAGGAGCCAGATTGTTGGGGGCAATATGCTAACTCTGTAAACAAAGAGGGCTGTAAAGCACTATGAAGCTGTATATAAATGTAAGTGCTATTGCTATAGTGCTAGTTCTATATAAATTAAAGCTGTCCAGATATTATTTAAGATTCCCATTGATCCTATCAGCTTAAGAATTGGCAAAGGACTTCAAGAATTGATCCCAAAAAATTGCTGGAGCTAAATTAGCCACCTTTGTTTTAGGTAAGTCCTGTCAATGGTGATTGACAGACAATGGTGATTGAAGGCATATTGGAAATAGATTGCAAAGATGTCCAGTGATTTCTACTTTTATTTTCTTTTAGAGAACTCTCTCTGTCCATTGAGCATAATGTGCCAGAGTCATATTCCCCAAAGTAGGTAGGTGCAAGAAGATCAGATGTGGCCTGGCAAAACTAATTTGACCTAATCCAATTCACGATTAATTAAAATAAAACCAATACATGCTGTTAATCTTCAAGCATTACATGTAGCAACTTGTGTAACTTTTTCTGGGGTTTATATCTTAGCCTTTTAGAGGAAGACATTCAGATTACGGCCTCTGTGAGACCAAACTGTCTAAAAATTCATTAAGGTGTAAAATCATGATGAATTTTCCTTCATTTCTTTGTCTCTGCAGCACCTGTTCTGAAGCACAATTCACAGATGCCCTCTTGTGTCCACTTAAAGCCATTCACAACCCCTTCAGACTGAATGCTAATCATTGTAAGGACTGCTCATAGGATTAAAATACTGAAATGTTGCTCTTTTACGTAGATAAAATGGGAAGAATGGTGGCTATATTTTTATTTTTATGTCTTGGCTTCTAAGAGGAGTAGAGCTTTTTGAAATGAAAACAGGCAATCCAAGGATTAAGGTTGGCTGGGAGGAGAAGGAAACATCTGCCTAGAGATGCTCCTGTTTCCATCAAATGACTTGCCAGGTATTATGTGCAACAAGATTTCTTCTGTCTCTTTATGTTTTCAAATAGAAATTTAACTTTTTTTGCATACAGTTCTCTGTGATCTCCTAACTTTTATATACTGCTTTCAGTACTACCTAAAGATAAAGATTCCCCTTGCACATATGTGCTAGTCGTTCTTGACTATATGGGGCGGTGTTCATCTCCATTTCAAAGCTGAAGAGCCAGCGCTGTCTGAAGACGTCTCCGTGGTCATGTGTCCGGCATGACTAAATGCCGAAGGCGCATGGAATGCTATTATTTTCCCACCAAAGGTGGTTCCTATTTTTCTACTTGCATTTTTACATGTTTTCGAACTGCTAGGTTGGCAGAAGCTGGGACAAGAAACGGGAGCCCTGAGTTCACTCCGTTATGTGGCGCTAGGGATTTGAACTGACAAACTGCCAACCTTTCTGATCGACAAGCTCAGCGTCTTAGCCACTGAACCACCCTGTTCAACGCTACCTGGAACAAGCTATATCATCGTCATCATCATCATCATCTTTTAACAAACCCATAATCCCTTGTGGGGTGGAGTCTGGGTAACTGAATGAAGCTGAGTGTTTACTGCCTGGATGCCCTTCCTGTCTCCAATGTGGAGGTTTTTTTCCCCCCAGCAGATATATTCTCAGTGTGCCCAGAAACAGAAATATCTGCCTCTACATAGGATTGAACTGATAGCCTCCTGATTGTGAGGTGAGAGCTCCACCTCTTGGCCACTGCACCACTCCTGGAACAAGCTATATGGTGACACTGAAATGCAAATGCTGCAATTATGTTCTAGCATTAAGGTGTTTGATGCAGACATATGAATTAGGGCATTTGCCTGATTACATTACCACTGATGTATTGCACTTTGTACCCAACTCCCTCAGGGGTACCATGGTTGTTTTGTATGTATGTATGTATGTATGTATGTATGTATGTATGTATGCATGCATGCATGCATGCATGCATGCATGCATATGATTGCAGTGATTCTGGAGATAAAACAGCATCCATGCATTCAGGGTGTGAGTCTTGTAAGTAATCTCAGAATTGTGTGACTAGTTGTATCATGGAGCAAGCCGAGGCTAAAATAGGCCATCCTGTATGTTCCAGAGTACACGGGACAGGTCTAAATTGAGACTGGATTATTTTCATAGGAATAGTCTGCTTCACAGGCAGAAAAATATGTTTAATATGTCTAGATTGGAATAGATTCCTTTTTTCTACAGAACCTATAAAGAAATAAATACTTGAACATGAGAAGCTGTTCAATAACCACAGATGGAACTTTTACAGAAGATTATTTACACATGATTACATTTGCTGGGTAATAAAACTTTCATGCAAAATTAGCTCCATCTAAGCCGAGGGAGATGTAGACTTGATGCTTTATCATACCCCCCCCCCCCCGCCTCTGTCCTAATTTCCCTCTTCTCAAAAGCTTTTTACTTTTCCCTACAGAAATTGTGAGGAAGAAAGTTCTGTTGCCTTTGCTAGTGGAAGAAAGGGCACAACAGATAAGGACGGGCAGAAGACACAATTTTCTTTGCTACTCTGGAATTGCACCATCTCTATTTTCTCTTTGAACTATCTGTTGAACTTTCCCGTTCAAAAGGCTTCACAGAGGAATACAATCCTTGGTCATTATTACTAGAAACTCCTATAGTATCATTGTTCATTGAAAGCGCAGTCTAGTTCAAGGGTCAGGACATGTGGACTTTATAGCTAATAAAGCTTTGTTGTCAGGTTCAGACAAAGTTTAGTATTTCCAGTCAGTTATAGTTTGTCATTAAAGAGATGAGGGTCATTAAAGAGATGAGGCTACTATTCTAACATTCACATGAACTCATGCAGACATTTTAATGAGAGCTCCCAGTTGTGGCCCGCCAGCGGCCAGTGGAGCTGGCAGCAGATCTGGACAGTGAGGAGGTTGGGGAGAAACATGGGTCAGTCCTAGAGTCTGGGGAAGGCTCTGATGAGGGCTCTGTGTCGGAGGCAGAGGGGGGGGGCAGAGCCATATGCCAGTTATCAGCTGTCTTCAGAGTCAGACATCAATGAGGCAGATTAGCAGCTGGAGCCTGTTCCCAATGTGCGCATGCGCAGAGTTACCAGTCAAAGTTAAAGAACAGGAGTTGACTTGGGAGTAAGGCCACAGGGAATGGCTCCTCCCAGAGGAAATAAAAGAGTGGTGAAAGGGGAGTGAAATTTGCAGGAGACCCATTAGTTCACTTAATTGGTTTGTGACTCTCCGAGAGTCCTCGCCAAGTTTTGCAGATATTGGCCTGGCAGCTCTTCAAGCCAGATAAGGTCTGTGGCTGTAAATCCTCCCTTGAAAGACTTTGCTATATGTGAATGAGCAGAATTCACAATAAATTAATAAAAGGGTTTTTTTTTTTTTGGTCAGAACAAGGAGTTTGCTTCATGCTCTCGGGAAGCCTCGATCGGAAAACTTTCTTTGAGCACAGCCAACATTGTTTAGACCAGTATACAACATTAATCTATTCAGGAGTGTTAGGAATATGATTTTAACGGTTGGGTTGGCAATATATAAATCATGTAACAATGTTGTTTCTGTTTCTTTAAACCATACTGTAAAATGTGATTGGTTGCTGTTTTCCTCAATCGGCCATAAGAGGGAGCCAGAACGACTGTTAGCTCTCTCTCTCTCTGTTTGTTAGATGCTGGGCTGAACTGATCTGAGTGCCGTGAGCTATTGTAAGTTTTGCAACTGTTAGCAAACTTTGAATGCTGAACTGATTATATGATACTGGACTATGTTATTTGGATTATCCCTTAACTGAACGACATTGATGACTGACTGAATTATCTGTGTATGACTTGGACTGTTTGATGGACTCTGATACCTCTATTTCCACAAAAGTAAAAGCCTATTTAAACTGCAATGTCTCTGTATGCTGGTTTGTGTGTTCTCCAACACAACTCTCACAACGCTTCGCTGAACGTACTCGCTCTCCCAACAGGGAGCTTACCTAACAAGGAGCAACAATTTACCCTTAATAGAGAGTTATTCTCAAGGGGCAAACTGCTTTTGATGTGAGCTGTTGAGTCTCCTATCGACTGGGTGCTCGGAACTCCTTATTTATCTTTCATCTAAGATAAGAATTCTGAAACTTGGTCTTGTTGTACATTGAGACATGACCTCATTGACATTGAAGATTTACATCCGAAAAAGATTTTCTAGTTGGTTTATACAATATAAATGATTAAAAAGTGAAAGCAGTGTGTCTGCAGGAGAACCTGAACAGTTAATCAAAGCAGATTTTCTAAGAGTTTCCAGGGCTCATAATACAGCTAGTCCTCAACGTACACAAGTTCATTTAGTGACCCTTCAAAGTTACAACGGCAATGAAAAAAGTGACTTATGACCATTTTTCACACTTTCGACTATTGCAGGATCCCCATGGCCACGTGATCAAAATTCAGACGCTTGACAAGTGATTCATATTTATGACGGCTGGCGTGTTCTGGGTTCACGTTCTGCTTTTGTGACCTGCTGACAAGTAAAGTCCATGGGGAAGCGAGATTCACTTAACAACCAGCATACCAACTTAAAAAATGCAATGAGTCACTTAACAACTGTGGCAAGAAAAGCCGTAAAATGAGGAAAACTCACTTAACAAAATGTTTCACTTAGCAACATAAATTTTGGGCTCAATTGTGGTCGTAACTCGAGGACTGCCTGTATAGCTTTCTGCCATGTAAAATAAATGTGTGATCTGGGGAAAGGAATGAAGAAGCATTTAAAAATAAATAATAAATCTTCCCATAGCAACCACACAATAAAGGATGACTATTAATCTGCTGACATACAAAGCTTTCTTGAGGGGAAAAAAGCAGCAGGGAAAAGACTCGACCCACAACAAGGTGTGAACAAAATGTCAGTGTCATTTTTCACACTGGCATCTATAAATGCCTTTGGATAATGAGCTAGGATAACTATTATGATGAGCTAAGACTTGTTCTTTAGGAAGCACCAGAATTTCTTCCCTTGGTTTTTAAAATGGAAATTCTCTTACTATTCACTGCAAAGGAGGTAGATCAGTGTTTCTCAACCTTGTCAACTTGAAGATGTCTGGACTTCAACTCCCAGAATTCCCCAGCCAGCGAATGCTGGCTGGGGAATTCTGGGAGTTGAAGTCCACACATCTTCAAGTTGACAAGGTTGAGAAACACTGAGGTAGATATTATGAATACACCAGACTCCTAATTGTGTTTTCAGTTTTCTCATCAATTGAATCAGAGGTGGGTTCCTACGAATTCGGCCGAATAGGTAGTAACTTGACCTGCCACGATACCGAACCGGTTCTCTCAGCACCGCTATAGGCACTGCCATCTTGTTTTTGGCTTCTGTGCATGTGCAGAAGGTTTTTTTTTTAGTACTGCGCATGCGCCCGCACGGCGAATCCCTGCACAAACCGCCAGTAGCAGCAGCTGGAACCCAGCCCTGAATTGAATCTTCCAGCAAGGCACAACTGCAGGTCAGTTCCAAATATGAGGAAGTTCTGGACAGGGTCTTGTGCTGGGACTCTAGGGTGATGGAGATCTGTTCCACTGTTCCTGCTTCTGGATGGTTGTGTGTTCAGACAACAAGGTTTTAATGCTGAGTCAGCAACTTACAGTCACAGAACCACAGTCACCTCCAACCATAACCTTTTATCTTTTGGAAGGTCCCTGGGGCCTGTTGCCAAAATTCATGGCAAATGGCCATTTAAAAACTCAGCACTTCTGATGTTTATTTTAATGAGCAGGACTTTTTTTTCAAGAGGGATATTTATACATACCGTATTTTTTGGAGTATAAGACAAACTGTTCCCCCAACCCACAAAAAAGAGGCTGAAAATCTGGGTGCGTCTTCCACACTGAATACAGCAATTTTGGCCTCCCGAAACCCTGCTCCCTTCACAAAAATGGATGTGCAGAGGTTTTGGGAGGCCTGCAAAGTGCTACTGGGGACTGGGGAGGGCAAAAATGACCAAAAACTGGGCCATATTCTGTTCATTTTTGTCCCCCCCCCAGTCAGTGGTGGGTTTCAATTTTTTTAGAACCTATTCTGTAGGTTTGGCCTATTTTGTGGGAGTGGCTTGGCAGTCATATGACGGGTGACAGTGGCCAACTTGATGTCACTCACCAGGAGATGTCATGGATTGGGTAAAATGTGGTGAAGCTCATTTAACAACGCTCTTGCTCAGCAACCAAAATTTTGGGCTCAATTGTAGTCATAAGTCAAGGACTATCTTTGCCTTCCTCTGTATGGCAGCCTTGTCCTAGTAAACTATTTTTCCTTTCTGGCAATTTTCCTCTCTGTTAGAGGCACTAAAATAATCCATACAATGTAGGGTTTCCTGCTGCAACAGGGGGTTGGACTAGATGACCTCCTAGTAGGCTTCTAACCCTAAATTGCTGTGCTGTTTTTCTTTCTTTCTGCTAACAAAGAAACCTGCCTGACGGCTCATTCCACATGCCTGACAGATAGAGATAATGACCCTAGAGAAAGTTTGGCTCCATTCACAAGCCTTTTAGAAACACAATGCTCATATTGCACAAACCCCAAAACTTCAAAAACATAAAACCATATAACATATAACCATATAACCAATTTGTTCTTTCCTGAACCTTTTCAATTTAAAATTATTGTGGACTTCAACTCCCAGAATTCCACAGCCAGGCATGCTCAGTTCCGATTTAAAGCGACAGCATTTGTTTTTCTCCTTTGCAAAAGAAGTTTCCTTCTTTATTTTTCTTTTTCTTCTATCTTCCCCTCCTTCCTCCCTCTCTCCCTCCCTCCCCCCTCTCTCAAACACACACACACAGAGAAGTTGGATTGGACTATCTCTCCTACCCCCTTCCCTCTCTCACTCACTCTCTCTCTCACTCAAACACACAGACACAAAAGTTGGATTGGATATCTCTTCCAATGGGTTGAAAGCAGATCCTCTGCCATCCCCCCATTCCATCGCTACCTTCCCCCAACACCTCCCCCATTGCAAATGCAGCCTGCTGTCTGGGTGGGAAATGCCTGGAAAGTAATAAAGCTCACCCATTCATCTCCTGCTGGCAGACTGGGGTGAGAGGAGAGGCAGAGAAGCTGGAGGGGAGCCGATCCAAGCCTTCCAAAAGAAAGAGGCTGGGGGAAAGTGTGTGTGCTACAGCATGGCTCTTTGTCTGGCTTCTTGCCTCCTCTTGTGGTCTCCTCAGTGCTTGCTTGTGCTCTCCCTCCTCAAGTGTAGTTTGATTGCAGGTGGAGCCACATTGTCTTTTCAAACTTGTAATCAGTGAAGCTGGGCTGGATTTTTATTTAGTTTTATCTAGCTCTGTGTGTGTGTGTGGAGGGGAGAAATGGATGGGGGCCTGGGGAGGAAGTCACTATATTTGGGGAGGGAGAGCATGAGCTAGCACTGAGGAGACAACCGGAGGAGGCTTTAAAAAGTTTTTTAAAAGTTCCAACGATCAGCTGTGTGACAATCAGCTGTGCCCAGGAATCATTGGAACTTTTAAAAAACTTTTTAAAAGCATTTCGTTAACCACCGATCAGCTGTGCAACAATCAACTGTGTCTGATTGTCTCTGAGATTCCTGCTTGTTGCAGGAGGCCATTTTGTGTAAAGTCCAGCTGCTTATGCATTGTGTGTGAGTCAGTTGTGCAACCACACTAGTGGTGGGTTGCAGGCAGTACGCCCTGATACGGGCGTACTGGAACCTGCCCGGAGAACCAGATACCATTCCGGTATGGTGCTTCAGAGGGCCCACCTGTCTGCCCGAGCTCCTTACCAGTCTTTTAAGTCTTCTGCGCTTCTGTGCATGTGCATGGCACATACAGCACCTGCGCGAAGCTCTGCTGGCTCACAGAGGTGCTCACGCGCCCATGTGGATGCCACTGGGCCAGTACAGTTGGAATGGGATCCGGAACCCACACCCGCCTGGTCACATGACCACCAATCCACACCCACCAAGTCACACCCACAAAACACGGTAGGAATTTTTCTTTGAATTTCACCATTGGGCTGCAGATGGATGAAGAGCAATAGAGCCATCTGAAAAACACCCCTAAAATATATTATAAACACCTAGAGTCTGAGGAGGAAAAATAGAAGCTTCTTCTGGAGGACAGAACTTGCTGCAATAATATTAGAAGTAATGGAAACTTCCATAAATTGTTTTAGGAATATAAAATAGTGATTTAGTCTGTCTCTTACTCAGTCTTAAATCTGCTTCACAGTCATACCTAAGTCATAGCCTGTTAACTGTGGCTTAATTAAGAAGCCCTAATTGGCAGTGCTCATATAGCACCCTGTGCTTTACAACACGTAATTGGCTGAGTTTTCAGTTCTAAGCCAAATCTCAGGAAACCACGTGGCATCTAGCAAAAATGTGAAGCCATGTTCTCCAAGTACCCAGTTCGCTAAACTGTTTTCCATTTTAGTTTGGAAAGACTAGACATTTAACCTAAGACGGTTTCATATAAAGTAGATGCTCCACCAAAACTGTGGCTGTAAGATAAAAATGCAGGCGATGTATCCTTTTTTAATATTAATATTCCTGTGCAAAGCTACTTAAATTCATTTCAAAGCAGAGGCTTGACCTCTGAGTGATGTGCTTTCTTTCATGGAAGAGAAGAAACGAGACTCATGTATTTTGAACTGTTTTCAGCCAATGCTAAAGAGAAGGCTTCTCTCAGTGCAATGGTATTTACTGAAACCACTCTGTCTGGAAGATTTTCTGCGCATTCTGAAGTTACTCCAGCTGGGTGGCTTCAGGGCACGACAGAGATTGCCCACAACACAACCAGCCTGGAAGATGTTTGGCACATGAGCTGCAAGCTGAACAGCTTCAGTGCAGGCTAGAATTTCCTGCAGTGTTTAGTAAAGCCACCCAGTGTTTGGTCAATGCAACAGAAGAAAGTGCCTCTAGTTTTCTTTCACAGTGTGAGCTCTGCAGAAGAAAGCTGAGAAGGAGGATACAAGCAGGACAATCCAAAGCAACACGGTCACTTTGCTTTTAAAGCGGTTGTGTTGCCTTAAACCGTTGCCCGGTCTTAGAATCAAAGTAACAGTGATTTTCACTTTATTATATTCAATGCACAAAACCTGAGTTTGAGGTGGGAAGAGCAGTCAGAGAAAAGAAAGCGAAGAAAGAATCTAAAGGCTAGATTATGAATCTAGCAGAAGCTATCGTTGGCCTTTTGAGAAATAACCATCCCCATCTAAGGGCTTCTGTCCACTCAAGAAGATCGAGATTGGTAGATTTACTTCAAGTACAGTATCTTCTCTTAAGTTTTTTTAAAAATTTAGCAACCGGTTTTCTGCCCAGTTGCTGGGTGGGTGTGGCCTTGGTGGGTGTTGCCAGGGTGGGTGTGGCATACTTGCCCTCCTGCGTCACAGGGGGGGCATTTTCACCCTCCCCAAGCTTTGAAAGCTTTTTTCGAGCCTCTATGAGGGCAAAAACGGCCTCCTGTGGGATACGAAGGCTCTCTGAAGGCCAGAAACTAGCCTGTTTCTGGACTTCTGGAACTTCTAAGAGGGCCATTTTTTGCCCTCTCAGTACCTCCGTGTGGTCCCTGCACTTACCTGGCATTCAAAATGGGCCACATGGAGACTCCTGGGAGGGGTGGGGTGGGTGGGGCCAGCCACCCCTTGCAACTACCAGTTTGGTGAACCAGATGTAAAATTAGCATCCAGTTTGGCCGAACCAGTCCAAACCAGCTGAATCCCACCCTGGGTTACTTCCTGGGATCAGATTAGCTCTTACCCAGTTGGGCTTCAAAGAAATAGCCATTAAAAGCTAGTTTTTAAAGAGAGTGGAACTGATCCGACCAGCCGCCCCATTCATGCTTTTATGTTTAAGTCTTCTTTGGATTGTCAAACTTTACCTAATTTAGTTGAAATTTTTCTTTTTTTGTTAGATACTTCTTCCTCATTGTTTTCGTTGAAAAGGAAGGAAGTGAATTGCTCGCTCATAGTCATTTTAGATTAAAGATAAGCCCTAAGAAGTAAATAACAATCAACATTAAAATGGACAGATTATTTTTTTTTATACCAGACACAAATATCATAAATGAATTCTTATAATAAATACAAACAAAAGAGAAAATGTATACTATATATTTTGTGCATCTGTTTGCATGTGTATGAAAATAAGAACATATATTTTGAAATATTTACGGATTATAGATTAGAAGGCTACTTTATGATAATCTGAAGAAAGAATGAGTGAATGTACCACCAACATTTCTATATTTTTTATTAACAGGTTAGATATTCTTGAGACAGTTATGAAGATAACAGCGCCCTCTGCTGTTTGAGGTCATGGCATAGGACAATGATGGTGAACCTTTTTGTCACTGAGTGACCAAAACAGAATGTGTGTGCATGGCAGTTTTTGCCTGCTTTTCAGGCCGTTTTCAGGTGGTCTGGCACTTGTGAAGACCAGCTGTCCAGTGCACATGTGCGCACCAGAAACCAAAAGTGCAGCTGGCGACAGCGCATGCCCACAGAAAGGGCTCTGCATGCCACCTCTGGAATGAGCACGCCATAAGTTCGCTATCATGGGCATAGGAGATGGTAAGCCCATTACTCAAGAATAAGTAATCAGATGTCCTGGTGAATTAAATATGCTGAAGGCTGAAGGCTGAAGGCTTTAAAGTTACCAGAGAAAAGAGCTTATTTCAGAACAAGTCCTTCTTCAGAAAAAGCTAAAGTGCTATTTTTGAAATCTGGAATGAAATCAATAGTGTGTTCCCATGTGGTCAATTGTCACTGAAGAATGTCTTGAACAAAGCACTTGGTTTAAAATATTTGCATTTACATCAAATAATGACCACCCTTTTAAATTCTGTACCACTGCAGTTTATCCTTTATAGCCCTATCAAAAAGTCACTACATATGGTATTAAGACCTTTAATCAATAATGTGAATTTGTATTCATTTGAGTGAGAATGAGAGTAGCTACAGAAAAAGATTGATTTACTTCAATTTAAATATAAACTGAGGTGTAAATGTTTGTTCTTAGTAAAAAAATCTAAATTTCTAAAATTAATAATGACAGTATATATAAACTATGGCTCATAGATACCTGTTGTGACTCAGCAGCAGTCTTCTGTGAGTCTTTTCAGAATCCAAGATTAACGATGCAGCTGGGGCTCATTAGTGGGGTTTTGGAGATAAAAGGACGGATGCTGCCATGCCCTAGTTGCAGGAGTCATTTTAGTCATTTTTTTTTTTTAGTCATTTTATTAAGATTTATAGGCCGCCCTTTTCCCTGAGGGGACTCAGGGCGGCTTACAATCACAAGGAAGGGGGTGCAATATCAAAGACAAACAAAATGTGAACAAAAGAAAAATAATAAAACACAACTTTCATTCAACAGTCAACACTCGGGCGGGTAAATTGGGAACCTATCCCCAGGCCTGATGGGAGAGCCAGGTCTTGAGGGCTGCGCGGAAGGTCTGGATGGTGGTGAGGGTACGGATCTCGACGGGGAGGTCGTTCCACAGGGTCGGAGCTGCAACAGAAAAGGCTCTCCTCCGTGTAGTCGCCAGTCGACATTGACTGGCGGATGGGATTCGGAGGAGGCCTACCCTGTGCGATCTAATCGGTCGGAGGCAGGTAATCGGCAGAAGGCGGTCTCTCAAGTACCCAGATCCACTACCATGGAGTGCTTTAAAGGTGGTCATCAGTACCCTGAAGCGCACCCGGAGACTGACAGGTAGCCAGTGCAGCTCGCGGAGGATGGGTGTAACGTGGGCGAACCGCGGTGCGCCCACTATCACTCGCGCGGCTGCATTCTGGACTAACTGCAGTCGCCGGATGCACTTCAAGGGCAACCCCATGTAGAGCCCATTGCAGTATTCCAGCCTAGAGATCACAAGGGCTCGAGTGACTGTTGCGAGAGCCTCCCGGTTTAGGTAGGGCCGCAACTGTCGGACCAGGCGAACCTGGGCAAATGCCCCCCTGGTCACAGCTGACAACTGGTGGTCAAAAGTCAGCTGTGGATCCAGGAGGACTCCTAAGTTGCGGACCCTATCTGAGGGGTATAAAATTTGACCCCCCAGCCTAAGTGTTGGAACATTAGCCAAATTGTTGGGAGGGAAACACAACAGCCACTCGGTCTTGTCCGGGTTGAGTACCAGTTTGTTAGCGCTCATCCAGTTCTTAACGGCCTCAAGACCCTGGTTCATCACGTCCACCGCTTCATTGAGTTGGCACGGGGCGGACAGATACAGTTGCGTATCGTCCGCATATTGGTGGTATTTTATCCCGTGCCTCCGAATGATCTCGCCCAGCGGTTTCATGTATATGTTAAATAGTAGGGGGGATAAGACCGAACCCTGCGGCACCCCGCATGTTAGGGGCCTCAGGGACGATCTCTGCCCCCCGACCAACACCGACTGCGACCTGTCCGAGAGGTAGGAGGAGAACCACTGCAAAACAGTGCCTCCCACCCCCACCTCCCGCGGTCGTCGCAGAAGGATACCATGGTCGATGGTCGATGAGTCAACATTCCTTCGTGCATTCCTTGGTTCGTACAACATTGCTTGATCATCAGTTGTGGTTTATGTAAGATACACTTGGATAAATGCTTTGTGTTTCCTGTAACCCTGATTCAAGAAGATACACTTGGAGAAGTGCTTTGATTTCTGTAACCCTGATTCTTAGAGACTTTGGAAGAAGTGTTTTGCTTTCGTTTTGTTCAACGTGTGTTGCCGTAAGAAAGATTTGTTTTCATTCCATTATCTGGTCAGAGACTGTATTTATGTTATTTTTGGGCTCGAAGCCAGTCTGAACCGAGAACTGATAAAGAAAGTTCCTTTTAAGTTTGTCTGCTCGCCGTTGGTTAACGAGCCGTGAAAGGGGGACAGAACAGATACCATATTGCAAAATGACTAACAATAACCCATTAAAGTCTTTGTTTTGCAGAATGTTATTTCCTAATCATTTTTTAAATTAAAAGAACCTAGAAACCTAACATTAGCTATAGCAATAGCACTTAGACTTATATACCGCTTCACAATGCTCTCTAAGTGATTTACAGAGTCAACATACAGCCCCCAACAATCCTCATTTTACCTCAGAAGGATGGAAGGCTGAGTCAATCTTGAGATGGTCAGGATCAAACTCATGGCAGTGAATAGTGAGTTAGCTTGCACTTCTGTATTCTAACCAGGGTCAAACAAGGAGTAGAAGGAGTAGAGTACCATGTGTTGGTAAAGACATTTTTTGGACATCAAGAAAGATGTTGCATGGATACTTTTACCCGCAAGCAAAATATTGGGGACTGAAACTCAAGAGAAAGTTATGTAGGGAAAAATGTGAAAAATTGCCAGTGAACTCATCAAAGCTTTAATGTTCTCATGAACCTTATTTGTAGCAGAGGCATCCAACAATGAACTTCTTCTACAGAGATGGAGGCTCCAGGTATGAAGAGACATCTAGGGTCTGCAAGAGGCCCTTTCAAGAGTTAGAGGACTCTTAGTAATAGAGACCTTTCCAAAACATAATAGAAAAAAGCGACAATAAGGTGACTTTTTCAGTAAATTCTTGCATACATCAGAAACTATAGCTCTATATAATATGTACTGGCTCCAGTTCTGTATTCAAAATTCTGGGTTCTTTATTTATAATCGGGCAGAGAAGAAATATGCTTTCAGAAATGGTCACTGACTCCCTGGCTTGTGTATGACAAAACAGATTCTCATGCCAGCTGCTATTTCTACCATTCATATTCTTGGCTAAGTACCTAAGTAGGAGAAGGAAAACTTTTCCAAATTTTGCTGAACAGAGGAATTAGATGAAATAGAATTTGCTTTTGAAATTTCTATCAAAGAAAAGAAATTTGAAATGCATGGAATGGTGTTCAAGGGGGCCAGCGTTTGAACATTAAGTTCTTGTTTTTCATTGTATAACCATTTCTCCAAAGATCTATGACGTTCCTTAGCTTTGACTAAATCCCAAGGGAAGAAATTATGACAGAATTTCTCCATATAGTGTTTTTGTCTGTGGTAGTGTTACCATTACCAATTAGGAAATGTCCTCCCTCTTAAAAAATGTTGAAGATCTGTTTTTTCATTTGGAGAAATTCAAATAAACCATCTACAGATAAATTTGGTGGGAAAAGTTTGAAAGGCTATCTGTACATGGCCTCTAGTTCGAATTGCCCTCTCCGGGTATGGTGGAAGCAAAATGGAAATGATCTAATTTTAGGAAAAGGAAGCATTCACATGGCAGATAACATAGAACAAGGAAAAAGGAGTCAGGTATTAATCATCTGTTAGGGATGTGCAACTCAACCAAGATCTGATCTTACTTTGTGATTCAAGAATCAACAGTGTGGAGATCTGATAAAATGTTCAACCAGATGCTATGCCTGACCAATGAGAAAAGTACTCTGATCCAACTTAAAAATAAAAACTTCCAAAAACTGTTAAAAAAAGTAAACTCTTATTAAAAATCAAAGACTTCATCAGTCTTGGACTGTTTGTTTTTCACAGTTGGCAAACTGGTTGGCATGGCTCATTGGCAGGTTGGTGATGCGGAAGGATGCCATTTAACTGGTCCTTGTGATTTAGTGCACAAAATTTCCAAAAAGGAGATCTTAAAAGATTTAAATTCACCCTTTTACCTTCTGACCATTCTCTTTCTTGGCAGCTAGGCTTGGCAAGAGTAAGGTTCTACATTTAGGCAACAAAAACGAAATGCACAGGTTCCAGTATAGGTGGTACCTTGCTCAACAGTAGTAACTGTGAGGGGGATCTTAGAGTCCTAGTGGACAACCATTTAAATATGAGCCAGCAGTGTGCAGCAGCTGCCAAAAAAGCCAACACAGTTCTAGGCTACATAAACAGAGGGATAGAATCAAGATCACGTGGTGTTACCACTTTATAATGCCTTGGTAAGGCCACACTTGGAATACTGCTTTCAGTTTTGGTCACTATGATGTAGAAAAGATGTGGAGTCTCTAGAAAGAGTGCAGAGAAGACCAACAAAGATGATTAGGGAACTGGAGACTAAAACATGAAGAATGGTTGCAGGAACTGGGTATGTCTAGTTTAATGAAAAGAAGGACCAGGGGAGACATGATAGCAGTGTTCCAATATCTCAGGGGTTGCCATAAAGAAGAGGGAGTCAAACTATTCTCCAAGACACCTGAGGGTAGAACAAGAAGCAATGGGTGGAAACTAATCAAGGAGAGAAGCAACTTAGAACTGAGGAGAAATTTCCTGACAGTTAGAACAATTAATCAGTGGAACAGCTTGCCTCCAGAAGTTGTGAATGCCCCAACACAAGTCTTTAAGAAGATGTTGGATAACCATTTGTCTGGAATGGTATAGGGTTTCCTGCCTAGGCAGGGGGTTGGACTAGAAGACCTCCAAGGTCCCTTCCAACTCTGCTATTGTATTGTATTGTATTGTATCTCATCTTTGGATCTGGGAAATGTTTCATTATGAGAATGAAAATGAAGAACATTACCATAAGTTGTGGTCGCACAGTGGTGAGGATGCAATATTGCAGGCTACTTCTGCTGCCTGCTGGCTGCCTTCAATTTGACAATTTGAAATCTCACCAGGCTCAAGATTGAACCATCCTTCCATCCTTCCGAGGTGGGTAAAATGAGAGCCCAAATTGTTGGGGGCAAAATGCTGACTTTGGAAAACCACTTAAAGAGGGTAAAAAATTGTGAAGCTGTATATAAGTCTAAATGCTACTGCTTTCTAATGTCAAGTCTTGACATTCTGATAGGCAGGATTTATGGAAGTAGCAAAACATTGGCTGGCTATTCATGGCACTATCAGAGACATCGTCACAGCACTATTTGTCATTACCTTGACCAGATAAGAACAGAAAGTTACAAACATGTTTGAGAATAAACAAAATCAAAAGCATTGGTGTAATGCTTGGTTGCCCAGGTTTGTGAGCAATGAAAGGTTCAGGTTTTTTTTTTTTTTTTGCTAATTCATCAACCCTTCCAAAAATGATAGGAAGTGTTGTGTAGGTAGAATTCAGTCTCTGTGATATGACCAGATGGACTGCCCCTATTTCTTATCCTGAATCCCAGAAACCCATAACATGGGACTTCTAATTCTGTGACCCAGACATCCTGTCTATGAGAGCTATGTAGTGAGATGAAAAAAGTTGAAAACCATCACGTTAAAGCAGTGATTTCAACCTTTGCAATTTTAAGGTATGTGGACGTTAACTTCAAGAATTTTCCTAGCCAGCTTTTAGTGCACTAAGTATGATTCAAGGACATTTGATCCAACTCATCACTTTAAATGGCCTTACAGACCAGACTCAAATTTCAATTCAAGGGATAAGTTGCTCGATTCACCTTCAAACTGAACTGCCCCATCCAAAACTGTGTAGTCCTTGCAACTCTAGGTATACTACATCACTTCCACATAGGGTTTGGGCACTGCTCCTCGATGCAGCTGGTTTTCTTTGATCCCATGCCATCAGTGTCTTTGGGCAGCCAAACTGATTTCCTTCTGGCATGACTGTCCCAAATTTCAAATGTCAAAAGCTGCACTTTGCTTGAGGTCTGAAATGCTTGGGTGAGTCATATTCTGCAATGGCTGTGCAAATAACATTGGAAGACAAGAGGAAGACCTGCAGTTAGACAATGGTCTGACAAAAAACATCTGAATCCAAAGCAGGGATGAGGTTGGAGAAAGCATCTGAGAAGGAACTCTCCCTAGTTCTCTGAAATGTAAAGGCAGGGGAGGGGGGAAAGCAAGCAGGGGTGGGATTCTACTGGTTTGGACTGGTTTGGCTGAACCGGTAGCTCTGACCATCAGCTGGAAGCAAATCGGTTGAACCGGCTCCCACAATGAAATAAGGCCACCTACCCACCTCTGCGCTTAACTCACCTATATCTTCTCAGCTGATTGCCATGCCTCAGCTGTTTTCCTCCCCAGCAGTAATGCCAAAGTTACTTTTTCTCAAAACTGTGCATGCGCGTACAGCGTGCGTCAGACGGGCGCACAAGTGAAGCGAACGTGCATGACGGAAGTGTGCGATCACCGAACTGGTTGTTAAACCAGTGGGATCCCACGACTGCTTGCAAGGTTCTGTTACTGCAATCTTAGACTCAAGCTCATGTTTTAGGACTCATGGTTTTTGTTTATTGTCTGGACTTCCTCAAAGGGCTGATAGAGATCCACTGGTAGGAACTCACACTAGCACTTGTACCTTAGCTCTCTTTTTCTGCCATTTGTAATATCTTGGCACTTCCATGTGACCCTTGCACCAGACTTTGGGCAGCCAGGCCAAAACTGCCTGGTAAGTAGATTGTGATGTCAGCTGGCTGTTCTTCCAGAGGTTGTATGAGTATCATCCTGGGCTGTTGCGACAACGGTGTTGACAGCTTGGGGAGGGCTTGGCTGTGCTCCTCTGGCCATTTGAAAGTGCCCCTAGACCACCCAGAAATCTAATGGCATGATGATTGCTCACTTGGAGCTGTTTATGGTGCTTTCAATTACTGTGTGCCTTACCACTGCTTGAGGCCTCTGAGGGAACAGAACGGGACACACGAAGGAAGCGTACACCAGTTAACCACATTTCTGGCAGGCTGACTGGCCCAGCATTCCTCCTCCTATGGAGGAACTCCAGCAAACCCACAGGAATGCAAATACAGCCACTTTTCAAGGTTGCCAAGTGTACAGGGCAGGAGGAGTCCATCATTCTTAGGATGGGTATCGGAACACCCTGAAACTGCCGTACTTGACTCTCCATTTTAAATGCATTGTTATATTTTACCTTGCTAGATTTGTTTCTAACAAAAAAAAAATGCCTGGCTTGAATTGGTTTTGAAGAACAGGCACCTCAGCTGAAAGATGCCATTCGAAAATAAACATCTTGTGCCCAGATTGTGAACTAAAGTGAGATTTTTTTTTCGAGACACAGCCCTTCAGTTTGACTTGAAAAGGTATAGTTAATCAGAACGTCTGCTTCTAAGTAATTCTGGCTCATGAATAGGATGGAGGTACTTTATTTCATGAACAAAAGACTGCTGCTAAAAATGTTCCCCTCTGCAGGTCAGTTTCCTATCGTCTACTCTGTTGTGTCTTGTCCTTCATATTCTTTATCTTGATACCATTATGAATTGGGTTACACTATTTTGGCTCCGAAGGAAACTGCTCTCCATTCTTAAGAAAAAACAGTTTTGTTATCCCTCTGCAGTAGCCATAGCAATAGCACTTAGACTTATATACCACTTCATAATGTTATACGGCCCTCTCTAAGTGGTTTACAGAGTCAGCCTATTGCCCCCAACAATCTGGGTTCTCATTTTACCAACCTCGGAAGGATGGAAGGGTGAGTCAACCTTGAGCCGGTCACGATCAAACTGCTGGCAGTTGGCAGAAGCTTCCCTTTTTTTCTGCAAATGAATTGAGGAAAGTCATATTTTTTTCCCGTGAAACAGTTGTTGGTTTTTTCAATCTTAAATTAAAGATTTAAACAAGTAAAAAGAAACTGAGTGGATTGTGCATGCTTCAGAAACGTTTTGAAAGACTTGCTTTTACATTGTGCAAGCACCGTGCCTGTCCTCTACTCCCTAAGACAGCTCCACTTTTTTCAGGCTATCACACAAACACGGCAAAAAAGCCCTGCCATTTTAATGAGATGGTTCCCTATAGTCAGGGGTGGGCTGCTACGGGTTCGCTTGGGTTTGGGAGAACCCATAGCTAACATGTTGGCCAGTTTGGAAAATCTCCAAATCCCACCACTGGATGGCCATGCCCACGCCCACTCCCACCCCTCCCCTCCTCTCCCAGGAGTCTCCATGCAGCCCATTTTGGATGTGAGGTAAGTGAAGGGCCCGCATGGAGGCTCGGAGAGGGGGAAAAATGGATCTCCTGGAAGTTCTGGAAGGCCAGAAACAGGAAAGCCTCCGGAGCCTGGGGAAGATGAAAACGCTCCACCTGGCTGTGGTGCAGGAGGCTGACTAGGCCATGCCCACCATGGCCATGCGCACAAGGCAGAGAACCCATTGCTGAAATTTTTGAAGCCCACCCCTGCTTATACCTGTTGGTTCTGCTAATGTCTCATGAAAATTAGCCCAATGACCAATGAGTATTTGTTTTAATGTACTTTGAATTAAAATGTGAAAGCAAAAGTTTATTTCAAAGGGTAGCATCAATTGAGAACCCAGGGCAGAAGGAGGTAGTCAACTATGGTCATCTAAGAGTCTCTGGCTTTGGATTAGATCATGCCCATACTCACACAACCTCTTTTCCCATGGATCCAAAACTTCTCTTGTTTTATGAAGGATCTGAAGGATGTGAAATAGTTGAAGGGACACCCAGAGCACCAAAGGAGGATAGGAAAGAGAAATCCAAACCAGCATGAGTAATAGCTGCTATTAAGGTCTATCTTGTGGTAGTAAGGGTGGTGAAATCAGTATTACATCAGAGGATAGTCATCTGGCTACCCTGTTCAAGGTAACATGGCTCTTCCGAGGATGACTGATTTGGAAATTTACTTGCAGGGCTACTGGGAGGAATCTGTTGGCATCTGTTGGACAAACTTGCTCAGATTTGCTCCTGGTTGGACAGTAAGTTAAATAAGTCCATCTACTTACCAGTCAAATCAATGAAGCTTATTTCTGAGTAAATCTGTCTCAGGCTGTATTAGAACACTTTAATGTTTTGTATAAATTTATTACACAGAACTGTGTTTTCAATATCTGTATAGTGAAAGATCTGGGGTTTTTTTAAGGGACATTTTAACACACTTTATTTATTTATTTATTTATTTATTTATTTATTTATTTATTTATTTATTTATTTATTTATTTATTTAGTACTCTCAAAAGTACTCAGGGCGGCTTACAATAAAAAGGGAGGGGGGGATATAAAAAATAAAACAACAGTTTAAAATTGCAACAACATTCACAACCTAGAATGGGGCTGGACAACTCAACAGCTCCAGGCCTGCCGGAACAGCCAGGTCTTAGTCGCTTTGCGGAAGGCTGGAAGGGTAGTAAGGGTCCGGATCTCAATGGGGAGATCATTCCAGAGGGAGCAGCTACAGAGAAGGCCCTCCCCCGGGGAGTCGCCAGCCGACATATAAGATGCATGTGCCAGGTTGTCTAACATACAGTACCAATGGTGGGTTTCAAATTTTTTTAGAACCTTTTCTGTAGGTGTGGCCTGTTTTGTGGGAGTGGCTTGCCAGCCATGTGACTGGGTGAGGGTAACTTGCCAGCCATGGGGCTGGGTGGGCGTGGCCAACTTTTAAAATGTGATGAAACTCACTTAACAATGCTCTTGCTTAGCAACCAAAATGTTGGCTCACAAACTGGCATTTGATGCACGCAAGTCTTAAAGCTGTCAAGTTAGAAGACTCTTGCACCCCTAACCCTTTAGAAAAAAAACCCAGGGGTGTTCAAACTTGACAGTTTTAAGACTTGTGGACGTCAACTCCCAGAATTCCTCCTCTCGCTCTTCATCTTGATGATGTGCAGACGGGCAGGGGGAGGGAGCTGGAACCTGTTCTAAACGGCACTGTGGATTTGTGGAACCTCTTATATAGAAGAGGTTAGAACTGGCAGGACCCCACCCCTGTACAGTACATATATATTTGGAATAATACAATGTTTCTAGAATACGTTTTAAGAATTAGAGCAGTGTTTCTCAACCTTGGGACTTTCAAGATGTGTGGACTGCAACTCCCAGAATTCCCCAGCCAGAAGTTCCATCCTGTTCTTCTTCTAGTGTCAGGCCAAGTAATAAGCTTCATTTGAAGACAATACTTATTCCAATAGAATGTGACCTAACATAATGGTGTTTTATAGTAGCTTTACCCAAAAACATTCTTCAGAAGTGTGGATGTCACGTCCAAAAATTCACTGCAAATATTGGTAAGAATTCTGGAAATTTACATTTAAAGAAAATAAGTAGTTTGAAGAAAGGTGTAGGGTAAGAGCTAAAATCATTTCTTTTTCAGTGGGAATAAGCTAGAAGATTTTATATATAACAATCTTAACAATCTTTCTGAAGAAATGTACTTGGAACTTCACTCGAAACCCATGAGCGCAGCACATTAGCAAGCACAAACATTTGAGCTGGTTCAACTAAAAATATTCTTCACTCTTTTTATTTTTAGCACAATCTTTTTTTAAAGATAGTTCTAGAAGTAAAATTAACATGCACTTGCAAAGAAGGAAACATGGACATTTTCATATGTGTGTGGGGGTGTATATATATTTATATAATTATCTCATATAAGAAAAATAATTTAACAGAATTAGGAATAGAATATTTTTGCACAACACTATCAATAGCATTTGTATGATATACACATGACTATCAGACACTTGACAGCTAATAGAAATTGTTGAAATAAGCCACACAGTCATCAAACAACAAGTGGAGGCATCTCATACATTCAACACAACTCTCTCTTCCACACAGGTTTATATACACTGAGTAGGTCGTTAAATATTGCACTGATTGGCCCAAGATCCCTCAGATTTGAGGTGTTCAAAAATAGAAAATAAATCTATTTTTAAGTAACATCTTCATGCAACATTTAAGACATTTCAGTTACACAAACACTATTAAAGAGTATATACATTCTGACAAGTCCAACTGAATCACAACACATTAGCTGACATTATTCACAATATGTTGAACAGGAATCACAGCACAGGTTCTATTTAACACTAGTTTGCAAGGTCACATGTCAGGATTCCCCATTCCTGCCAATTCATCATGGTTAGGTGGTAAGCAAATCCTAGGATCAGTTTCGTATGTTTGGAAAGAGAGATTAGGTGGTCAAAAAGTTAAGGTCAGTCTCTCCTTTAAAATGCCAAGTGGATCCTGTGTTCAGGAGCCTGCCATCTGCTGCCACTGTAAATATAGATTGTACAGGTTGGGAAGTTACTAGAGGCACTTGCTAGTGACCAGATGAATTTCTTGGCAAGTTCCACATAGCAGAAGAGACAAGGAGAGGAGAAGAAAAAGGAGGGGGACTAGAACTGTACAGAGATTGTCACCACTAAACTGAGAAGGGAAATGAGTTGCCATGAGAAATAAAATATATTTGGTAAAGTGGGACTTGAGCATTTACATACAGTAAATAAGCTTTAACAGTGATAACAACAAAGTTCTCTTAACCTGAATTGAGCATATTGAATTCAAGTCTTTCAAATGTAAAACTAAAAAAAACAAAAACCTACTTGCCTGTGGGAGGATGGGGGATGAGAATGAAATATGACTGACCTATTTACATGAAATAAATAAACATTAGCCAGCTATAATTATGGGAATTATAATGCTGGAATTCAGCATAATTTTTATGATTCCCATAGCTGTTAATACAAAACTATTTGCTGTATTTGGGAAACAATGTTCTATTGGCTACAGAACCAAGACTGGCCATATTCCTGTGAATTCCAATATGTCTTATCATTATCTAAGTTAGACAGGTCTGATTGGAGATTGGAGTTCAACATCTGGAGGGGCATATATGGCCCAATGCCCACCCCTGCTCTAAACTTTTTAGTAACTTATTAATTGAATGAAATGTATGTTTTATGAGTAACCAAAGCTACCTGAGATGTGAATGTTTTTGGCCTTTCTAATATACATATAAATATATGAGAATCTGCCCATATCAAAAACAAGCAAAATCTACAAAAGGACCCTCGGGGGTCTTGTCATTCCATAATAGCCCTGGTTTGACAAAATCAACATTCATAGTTGCCATACAGGCTTGTTTCAACAGACAAAAGTTCAAGCTGAGGACAGTTCAACATGGGTTCGTCTAGGATAATTCAGAGTTCAGTCCAGGTTTCACTGGATGTCTCTAGCACAATTTGGGTGGGGACATATGCAGATTTTGCCATCACAGAAGCAATTACATCATTTGATCCATATTCAAATGAAAATATAGTGGTACTTGACAGGAAGAACAAAACTTCAATCTACATTGAAAACTAGCTCTAGTAACTGTGATTGACAAAAACGGACATCAACAGACATGAATCTTGCACCGCCGTTACATTTTTTTAGAAAACAAGAAGGTTGCAAGTTAGGAGCAAACTCCAGTGAACGTAGTGCACCACAGCACTCTATTCTTAAAATAAGTAAGGTGCAGGCAGTACAGCTGGATGTATCAGAGCTGAGCTGACCAGAAAGAAAAATCGAATCTTTCAGACTCAAGCTCTGGAAAGGCCACATACTGTAGATCTAGCTATTCAGGTAGTGTTCCATGTCAATCATCCCTGACCAGGTGCCCTTTAGTGGCACTGAGCTAAAATATCCCTAACTCTCCAGCCAGCATGCTTGCTTGCTGGTGAATAATAACTGCAGTCAAGCATCTCTGAAAGTTGTTGGGTCAAGGGAGGCTGCACCATGCAGTGTACTGAAGGCTAATTAAGTTCACAATAATGCAAAACCATTTCACTTAAGATGGAGAAGAGTATTAAAGAAAGGTGAAAGCATGCTCAGGTCTTCACAAAGAAGGATTAGCTACATGAAGTGAACATGATTTCAGAGTGGCAAGGCAAAGTCCAGGAAGAATTTTTGAAGCAAGGTCTAAATATTTGCAATGAGTTGGGGAGAAGAGTTTAATCATGTCCAGCTCCTTTGGAAGCTCTCTCCTTCTTACCTTAGCAATGGACCAATCAAACCTACCACCCAGAGCAGTAAGTTACCTGTGCCACTCTTCTTTTGTGATGTCATTAGCACGATCGTATACGAATCTATGGTATATATACAATATAACTTTGTAATTCAGATAGTACTATAGCCTTGGAAAAAGAATCTCAGTTTTCCAGGAACAGTAATTTCTTGAATGTCAGGGAAATATACAATCCTGGCTAAAAAAGCACTTTACCAACACAGATAATTAATCCTCCAGAAAATACATTCCATTGCATTATTAATCATTTGGAAAAGCCCTCTGTATAAATACGAAAGTATAAATGGTTCCATTAACAGTCACATACGTTGCAGCTAAGAGAAAGGAAACATTTTGACAGAAAGGACAGACCAAGCTATTCTGCATTTTGTACATCAAGCAAACAGTTTTATATATAAGGTGTTTTTTTTCCTTTTTGTTTATGTGCTGCCTTGAATTAATGGCACACAAAATGACAAAGATCATTTGCAATTTCATAAAGTGAGTTTAAGCCCCAAATTATTAATTTATTGATAAGATACGTAAGACCTTTGATAGATTATGTTTGCATTATGTGTTTATGGACAATATATTGTAAGTGTTTGACTCACACATCTGTGGTAAAATTACCTACAAAAGGAGATTTTATGAAGAAACCTTATGCTCCTGCTGAGAGTAAAAACACTCAAGAATGTAATTTACTGCAATTTTCCTAATTAAATTTCTTGATTAAACATTGTTTTTCCCATTTCCTCCTCTTTTTTTCCCTCACTCAATCTCCACCTCAATTCTCTAACAATAAAGAAGCAAAATATTGGTTACTATCTGGTTTTCTAAACTTCAGTTTGATATTTTTGTAACCTTGTTGTATGTATTCTTAAATGATTTTAGTGCATTTAAAAGATTCTATCTAGACTAGCGAAAGTTGTTCAGTAGGAATCATGGAACGACAACAGCCAAATCACTCCTATTGTTTCAACTAATGACAGAGGAATTTTTAATTCGTTCTGTAACCTTTGCATGAATCAGCAACCTGCACTTTATTTGTAGAAAAGAAGAAATTATCCTGTGGATTATACCCTTCTTTGGAATGTATGTCACTTGTACATAGAATGCATATAATGTACCTCAGAAAGTTGCTTACTAGATTATATATATTAGGAAAAATTGTAAATATCATGCATATAAAAGCCTCCACCTACAGGCTGAAGTGGCGCAACCTGCACACATATATTTACCACTTCCATCGAGTCTAACCTACATTCGCTTTTTAAAAAATAGCTAATTTCTACATTCCAGTCTGAACCATCCCCTGTGCTGCAGTTTATCCTGACCCAAAGTTGTCGCTTGGCTATATAAATTGCAAAAACTGGTGGTCAAATCAGGACCACAGTGGATAAACAAAAAAAAATTAATTTTCCCTCCCCTTCTTTTAGGTTTTGATTTGGATTAGTTTTTTTGCACTTATTCTAGAGCACGGGTGTCAAACGTGCCACATCACGTTGATGTCAAATGACGTGTTGTGATGTTTTTCCCACTTGCAAAGCTGGAATGGGTGTGGCCCTGCGTGTGTCACATCGGCTCTGTGGGCCACCAGTTTGACACCCCTGTTCTAGAGTAAAACTCTCCTCCTCCACAACATAGTTTCTACCTAAAGAAATATATTAATGAGAGGCCAAAGTCAAAGGATGCTCTGAGACATTTGGGTCAGTTAAGACAAGAAAAACATAATAGTAGTGGTGAAGGGGTTGCCTGAACTATGTAAAAAATAGGGACATTGAATGTCCAAATGCTCCTTATTGGTGTATTGCACGTTTTTGTAATAGTCTCTTAGCATTTAAGGAGTTTAGTCCCAGATTCACACCTTTTAATTATCTGGGCACCAATTTGAAGTGGGAAAGAAAAATAGAGAGGCTAGTAATAAGGGTACTTTTATGTGTGTGTGTATATGTGTATATATATATATATATATATATATATATATATATATATATATGTGTGTGTGTGTGTGTGTGTGTGTGTGTGTGTGTGTGTGTGTGTGTGTGTGTGTGTGTGTGTGTGTGTGTGTGTGTTATGTGTGTGTGTGTATATATATATATACACATATACACACACACACACATAAAAGTGTGTGTGTGTATGTATGTATGTATGTATGTGTGTGTGTATATATATATATATATTCACAATATGTCACACATATATAAATAAGCAGGGCCAAAATAGAAGTGCCTGCCCTAATAATATGCATCCATGGTTATATAGGCCAGAAATTCAAGAAATACATCTATACATGGCATACATTGGGTTAAATCTTACTCTCCTTTTGTAGCAACAACCGATATATGGAAGATATTTCCTTGCAATTAACTATATTTTTAATTTCCATCTATTATTCTTGATCAATCAACCTGGAATTTAATCCATATTTAAAATGGGATGTAATGAAGAATGATAAACATGTAATATTTATTTGGGAGCCATGCTAAATTGAAGGCTTTTGACCCAAAGCAGTGAAGATGAAACATGCAGGTTGAGATAAAATTGCTTCCCACTTTCAGAAAGAGAACTAATTAACATAGTGTGAAGTAAATATCTTGGCACAGGGGACTATAATTAAAATATTTGGCACATTGCCCTGGTAAATTCATCCAGAGATTTCATAATCATTTGATGCAGTCTATGTTTTTGTGATTGTTGAATATTTTGTTGCTACTAATGTTGTTAATAATAATAATAATAATAATAATAATAATAATAATAATAATAATAATAATAATCAGAAACCATCCAAATTTAGATAATCTCTTTAAAAATTGCAAGAAAATAATCAGGGTCAAATTATTGCTAAAAGCTTATGATTCAGTCAAGATCTTTTATAGCTCCTGATGATATCAATGAAAGTGGAATGGAAAGGGAAAACAAAATTTTATAAGACCTGAAAAATGACTTTCCCATGAGAAATAGGGAATCTAGTTTTAGGAACCGGAAAAGCAGTTTTTCAATAGATGAGTCTCCACTGTTGTAATATTCCTTTAGAATAGATTTATCACATTGAAATTATAAGCGTGGTCCATGGACATGTTATAGTTACAGCTACTATCTTGCTGACTCTGGTTTCTAAGTGGAGGTCTTCATAATGTTTTAGGACCATGTAATGGCCAACATAAAGGAAATAAGTTGGAGCTACTGACCTAAACTTGTAGGAGAGCTTCTGTGGCAATGGAACATGAGATGTACAGTCTGTGATATGGCTGTAAGACTAATCAATTAATAAATGACTACCAATGTAAAACAGGATCACTGCAGATATCTTCAGCATCATCATGCTGTTAAGTTTGGCTGGACTTTTAGAAAACTAAAAGCCTTTACAATTTACTCTTTCATGACCAAGTATATTCCACAGGGACGATATTAAAAAAAAATGCATTTAAAGATCATAGAGTCCATGTATACAAAACAGATATGAAAAGAATTTAAATCACTTTCCTCTTATTATGCTCCTCCTGTGTTGAGGCTATTTGTATCTACTACCTGCAGTTTCTCATTAGTCAGGTATTATATGTACTTGTGAAGAGTTGTTTTGAATGAACTTGCTAAGCCCTTTAAAGATTGACTGCATTTAATTTTATATGTTTGTGTTTGATATGGAAATAAACATACAGACTGTATTGGAAATCTTAAAGTATTTTGCGTAGTGCAAGTAGGGGACAGCACCTGTTTTCTAGATGTCGGGCACCATTGTGCATTTCATATGACAGTGTGAATCCCTATTTTTAATGGGTTTTTTTAAAATGTCCCAGATCAAATCCCCTGAGATAATATGCAAAAATGCTGAAATCTCACAATTTTCTTTTTGCAGTCTCCTTAGATGCTATAAGAATCCAGATATCTGGAGATAGAATCTTCCTGTCTCCTTTTCTCTAATGAAAATAGGTACTATGGGGGCGGGAGGGGGGACAAGCTCTGTTACATTTTATTATTTGCATATGGACATTTGAATTAAACTTATTTTCCAAATGAAGCAGGACAGTCAGTTCTACTGATTGAATCAGATTGGAATTCTCTAAATCTTTTCAAATGATTTGGAAGTTTTCTCCAAATGGTTTCTGAATTTCAACTTGAATAAACATAATTAATTAGATTTGAGCATTGGAAAAAAATTGGATTAATTTTCCCTGAATCACATCGACAATTTAAACAGGATTTTGTCAGCTTCATACAGACTTAGTCCAATCTGTCTATCTTTCTTAGCAATTGTCTTCATGTGATCAGTAGGGAATATATATCGTTTTTTCTTAATGAAACTGAATTAAATGTTGCAATAAATGTGATCTAAATAAGCCAACTACTATGCAATAGTGTTTGGCTATGGATCCACTTTACCTGGGATTCTATGGTGAACTACAAAGAATTGGTGCACCAGACCAAAGAAATGGGCAACTAGAACAAACATTAAATGTAATACCATTTTAACTGAATGATAATGAAAATGAAAAACATGCAAGCAATGAGATTGCCATAGAATGTACAGGATTTAATAATTTTCTAATTCAGTCACATTAAGAATCATAATAGGATGGACATTTTTGGAAGGACTCTGGGAATTGCATCTAAGGTTTTAGAAGGACTGCATAGACAAATTCTGGTCTAATGATGGATGGGACCTTGCCAGATAATCAGTGCTGATACTAATTTTAAAAAATCCAATTAGAAGTAGGTAGCAGCAGGTTTTTGCAAAACCTATTTCTGAACTTCTATATCTTGGCTTTGAGTAGGAGACCTCACTTACGATGAAAATGAGAGCGTGGCATGCTTGTAATTATTTAGGGACACCGTATGATTTCTCTAAAAGTGCCAGATCCCTGCCACATGGAGCCACTCATCTTCTGGCAAGTTATTTAAATAATATACAGATAGTCCTCAACTTACGACCATTTGTTTAACAACCATTCAAAATTTGAACTGGTCCTTGCTCTTATGACTGCCGCAGCATCCTTGCAGTCACATGATTAAAATGCAGGCACTTGGCAACCACCATGTATATATGATGGTTGCAGCTTCCCATAGTCACCATATCACCATTTGTGGCTTTCCCAGAGGGCTTCTAATAAGCAAAGTCAATGGGAAAAGGGCGAGATTCGCTTCCTGACCACATGACGCAGTTAATGAATGTGGAAAAAAAGGTTAATCAAATCAGATGTAACTCTCTTAACGACTGCGTCGCTTAGCAATGGAAGTTCTGGTTGCAACTGTGGTTATAAGTTGAGGACTACTTACGGTTGCCTTTGCAGAATCGCATTGCTACACTTCAGCAGTTTTTATGTTGATCCAGAATGCTGAATAATAGGAGTCATATTTTTGAACTGCTTGGTCATTGCCCTGGAATAAATAGCAACAACTGAAAATGGGTGATGGAAGAGTCAACACCAGGCAGAATTTGTGACGGAGGTCACAGCACCAGCTGAAGCAGCGATAGATTTAGAAGGAACAAAGGAAAGATCACAGAGAAGACAAGCAGCCATCTAAGCGTTGAGGCCAAATGCAGAGAAATTAGAGTGTCCTTTCTTTACACATTTGTAACTCTGAATACATCTTTTACCAGGAGTGGACATTAAAGAAGAGGTATACTCCTCTGAAATGAACCAGTAAGACATTATAAATAAAGGCATATAGACCTAGGTAAATACTCTATTGGCCAAAGAACACACTGGAGTTGCCTTGGTTGACAATGATGTTATTAACAGCCACAGGTGGGTTGCTGCTGTGGTGGAGGGCTCTCCTTTAGTCTTGTGTTCTGTTTACCAGCAGCAATAGCAGGATCGGTCTCCAGACTTTCAGACATTTTGTCACAGATGATATCCACAAGCCGTTCAAAAGTCTGCTTGACGTTGATGTTGTCCTTGGCACTTGTCTCAAAGAATTCGAAACCTAGTGAAAGAGACCCAAAACACGGATATCATCAAACTTTAATCACCTCACTTTGGAATAAGGTTTGTAGACTGCAACTGAAAGGACTAAGGAAATCGATAAGGTAAATATAGATATGCATCTAGTCTTCCACTTAATGACAGTTCATTTAACAAGGGTCCAAAGTTACGTACGAGGGACTCTGAAACAATGAATGACCATCTGTATTTGCACTTACTATCATTGCAACACTGTCACAACACCCTTGCCGACACGTAATTGTCATTTGGGCACTTGGCAACGAGATCAAATTCATGATTGGTTACAGCATCCATGCTGTCGCATGATTACAATTTGTGACCTTTTTCTTTGGCAAAAAAAAGCCCATTGGGGAAGCTGGATTTGTTCAATGTCATAATTCATTTAACAACTGTTGTAAATGGTTGTAAAATCAGGTGTGGTCACATAGCATGACCAAAGATTCTGATCCCAATTGTGATTGTAGCGCAAGGGTTGCTTCTATCATCCTAGTTAAAACAATGATTGATATATTGTTTTGTTCCCCGTGTGACTAGGAGGAAAAAACCCATCTCCATCCATTTCTGATTAGTTCAGATCTTTGGGGGAAAGGAGAGAGCTAACCATGGAGTGCATCTAGATCAGCTGCCCACAACTTTTGGGGCACTAGGGACAAGTTCTATGGAGAGAGTTTTTCCCCATGGACTAGAGGCGGCATGGTTTGTGTGCTGCCTGCGTCCCACAGATGGGGCTTCGTTTGTTTGCACAGCCTGGTGTTGTGGCCCACCAGTGGCAAGCAGACCTGGCAGCAGAGTTGGACAGTGAGGAGGTTGGGGAGGAACATGGGTCAGTCCTGGAGGCTGGGGAAGGCTTGGATGAGGGTTCCACGTTAAAGGCAGAGATGGGGCCAAGACCGTCTGGCAGTTCTCAGCTGCCTTCAGAGCTAGACAGCAGTGAAGCAGAGGAACAGCTGGAGCCTGTCCCTAGTGTACGCATGCATAGAGCTGCCAGAAGAAAAGAACAGCTAAGAATCAGGGTCAACTTAGGAGTAAAGCCACAGGCGGACAGTGAATGGCCCCTCCCATAGGAAATAAAAGAGAAGTGAAAGGGGAGTGGGCTTTTGCAGGAAACCATTCATTCATTCATTTGTTCATTTCAGGAGTGTAAAGATCTGTCCGTGAATCTCAGAGACTCTGAGCCAAGTCTTTCCTTGCACAGCACTTCAGTTTTGAAAATATTTACATGGCAGCTTTCCAAGCTAGATAAGGTCTGTGGTCTTAAATCCACCTGTTTACCAGGCCTTTGCTGAATGTGAATGAGGGCAATTCACATTCATTTAATAAAAGGGGTTTTGTTGGGTCCAGGAATCTGCCTCATGCTTTTTGGGGAAGCCTAGGTCAGAACATCTGGTTTCTGGCATGCTGCAGATCAGTGCCGGTCCACGGATCAGGGTTTGGGGACCCATGATCTATATTATATTGTTACAAAATCCAAAATCCATATTATAAAGTAGGACAATGCTCTGGATTTGAACAGAGAAAAAGGACATCAGGACTGTAATGACATATGCAACTTTGGCTAGCAACTCTTTATAGAAGCTGTGTCTTCCCCCAGGATTGTGCAGTTGGCTTTGCATAATCTTGAGTAAAGATGTGATTAGTGTACAGAGGCACTGACAGGTTTTACATTCACATCCAAATAGACTTCAGAGCATTATTTCCCTTCCTGTCTAAAGCTATGCACAAATCCATTAGGGATGAGGGGATATCTTCAAGCCCATGGTTAATTCCTGTTGATTGCTTGGACTAGTCCTTGCAGTTTCCTTGGAAAGATTTTAGACAGGTTCGCTATTGCCTGCTTCCTAGGGCTAAGAAAGTATGATTGGCCCAAGATCTCCCAGCTGGGAGGGACTAGAACTCCCAATCTCCCAGAGTTCTATCTTATCCATTTCATCAAACTGGCTCTCCAATAGGGAATAAATATTTTCATTAGATCTAATCAAGGATTGCAAGGGTTAAGTACTCATGTTTTTGAGTTCTCTAAAGTTAGTGACCTGTATTTTCACATTGCTTGTGAAACTGCAGCTGTGCTTTATTATTTCTTCCTTTCTTATCCAAATTCTATGCCACTCATTTTGCCAAGAGGATTCTAATGCAGTGGTCATAAAATTACTTTTTCATCACTAATGTAAATGCAAACACTCCCTAAGCAAAGTCTCCTTGTATATACTATATTATATTATACATGTGCACCACTTCACTCCAACTAGATTTTAGGTAGTTAAAATCATCTGTAGCCAGAAGTGGTATTCAGCCGGTTCAGACTGGTTCGGTCGAACCGCTAGTGGAAGTCGCGGGTGGGCGGGTGGGACATGGGCACTCACATTTGCAAACCAGTAGGAAAAGTAAGTGAATATCACCTCTGTCTGTAGCCACCAAAGCTCTCAGTAACTGCAATCACATCAGTTTATCTATTACCCTTTCAAAAAGGGGAGATAGAGATCGAATGGGAGTTATTCATATTCACTGAATCTAGGGTGAATTTCTTGAGTATTGGGCAGATCAACACTGTCTTTAAACCTCTGTTTCTCTCAAGGAATTACTGATGGATGTCAAAGCTCTTTTGTTAAATGGAAGTTGGCCAGAATTAAAGGCAAGAGGTGGCATTCAGGCATTATGATCTCCTCTGTAATTAAAATCCACTGGGAAAAATGAGGACATAAGTGCCACCACTTCTGCTATCAATCCTCCACTACAAGAGAACCTTCCTCTACTATATTTGTTGAATGGGATACATTGGAAAGTTATTCTGATGAAGATTAAGTACTAGACAACTATTTATGGGTGGAGAAAATACTCCAAATAATCTGCACCCACCATATGGACGTTTGCCTCAGATATTCAATATCTCTTTATCCGGTATCTTTATTACACACTAGCCATTAACCTGGCATTGCCCGGGTATTTATTGGAGCCCCCTTGTGGAAAACTGTGAAGCCATTACCATGACAACTCCACGGTGCTGTACAGTAGACGCCATCGTAAGGCACAACAAGCTGTATCCTAATATTATCACACTACTGCACACTATCACTGTCAAAAGTACTGTGATTTGATACTATAGATATAATTCATTCCTTTTCGTTTCAGCGGCCCAGGCATTCCAGAGTTATGCTGAAACACAGACATAGACATAGACACACACACTGAGGGGTGTTATGGGTGTCTTAGTCCCACAGTATTTGCTTCTAGAGAGTAAGTCATCTGTGTACCAAATTTGATTGAAATTGCTCAAGATGTTCCAGAGTTATGCTGGAACACACACACACACACACACACACACACACACACACACACACACAGAACCATTTATATATTTACATATATACACATACATACATACAAACGTATATACATACATACATATATACATACATCATATATATCTCCCTTTATTTATTTATCAGCACAAATACAACACACACACACACACACACACACACACACACACACACACACACAGCATTGCTCCTGGAAGCACGAAGCCGAGCAAACAAGCCTGAAGATGACGAATGAGACTTTGTCAAAACGTCGCTAAGACACTTCCAATTTTACATGGGAGAAAACCCGAATATCTTAAGATCTACATGCTAACACCCACGAAAACCTCAGAAAACAAACATACATACATACATACATACATACATACATACATACATACATACATACATTTGGGTCTTTTCCTGTGTAAGATTGAGATTTGGCAACGTTTTAGCGAGGTCTCATTTGCCATCTTCAGGCTGGTGTTTTCGGCTTAAAGCGTGGTCGGAGCTGCCGTCTTTCTATAAATCTTGGTGGGGGTGTATGGAGTGCTGGCCTTGTTTCAGTAAGTGGAATGATTGGTTGTGTGGTTGTATCATGATTAGTAGATTGGTGCTGATTGGTGCTGGCTGTGTGTCCGTTGTTGTTTTGTGTTGTAATGGGCTGGGTGGTGGGTGGGGCTCATTTGTTGACTAGGGCTGGTTTCCAGATGTCTGGTAGGCAGGAGGTATCATCACGTTTATTCATGGGAGGGTGTTTCTCTATTTCGATAGCTTCCATTATAGAGAAACACCACCACAACATGAATAAACGTGACGATACCTCCCGCCTATCAGACATCTGAAAACCAGCCCTAGTGTTTGATCTATTTTGACAGTCATATTTTTCAGTTCATTTTCTTTGGCTATTAGGAGAACTAGGCATATTACACTATGTATGTATGAACCCTGTCCAGAAGTTCTATCCAGACAAATATGGAGAAGGATGGGCAAACCTTCTCCGGAATGGATTGTAGAATTCCCTGCTGTCAGGACTTTTCTTACCAAGTTGCTCTGCTAAATGTTTGCCTCTGTCAGCAGAGATTACACGTTCCTCTTCCATGTCACATTTATTGCCGACCAAAATAACCTGGGCATTGTCCCAAGAATACGTTTTTATTTGGGTAGACCTTATGAAAGACAGAGAAAGAAAACAAATCCGTTAATGGAGCAGCAAATTTACAAAACTGATCTTACCTTTATACAGACTTGGACAACAGCAAAATGCAGTTTTTGATTTTTCATAGCAGAACGAACATTTTATATGCGCTTACAGGTAGTCCTTGACTTATGACCACAATTGTAACAAGAGTGATGCAGTCAATAAGTGAAGCAATCATCATGTCATTGACATGATTTTATGACCATTTTTTAATCGCAATCATTAAGGAAATCACATGATTGTGAAGTGAATCCAGCTTCTCCAATTGACTTTGGTTGGAAGCCGACTAGGAATATTGCAAATCACAAATACATAATTGCAAGATGCTGCAACCCACATATATGTGAGCTGATTGCCAAGAACCTGAATTGCAATCACATGACTGCAGGGTGCATGTTTGAGGGTCGTAACTTTGAGGATGGGACCCAAGTCACTTTTTCCAAGGCTGTCATAATTTTTGAACCTTCATTAAATGAATGGTCATAAGTCAAGAACTACCTGTATATTAACAGATGAGTAAATTGCAATTGGATTTTCTAATTCAGAATCCCAAAGAACTTTTAACAGATTAGCAGAGTTGGAAGGGACATTGTAGGTCATCTAGTCCAACCCCCTCCCCCAAGCAGGAGACCCTATCTATAGCTGAGGCTTACCCCAGACTGAAAACTTCCATCTTTCTTTCATAATCAATAACACTGCATTTGTTTTGAAAACCTGACCAACTATGCACAACCATTTTATCACAGAAAATCACAGAACTATTGTCTAAGCCCTGCACAGGAATCCTCATACTATCCCAGGCAAATGTCTCTCCAAAGTCTCTTTGAAAACCCCCAATGATGGAACGCTCACAATTTAATTTAATTTTTTTTTAATTTGTGTTTATTTGTATGCCGCCCTTTTCCCTGGGGGGACTCAGGGCGGCTCACAATCAAAAACAACTCCAACAACTCCAGGAGGCAGGTTCTTCTACTGTATAATAGTTCTCAAGTCTATGACCTTCCTTCTCATTATGTCTCCCTGTGTGAAGTTCCCATTCACAGAGTCTTTTCTTAACTTCAGATGCTATGGAAAATAAATCTATACCTTCTTCCCTATCACAGTCCTTAAAGCATTAGAAGATTGCTATCGAGTAGTCTCCATATCTTTCTCTCCTTTAGGCTAAATGTACCCAGGTCCTTTAATTGTTATTCATAGGATTTAGTCTCCAAACTCATCTGATATGATTAGTATTATCAGTCTCTCTGACTCTGACACCATGACTCTATTAACGCAGCCCATGTATTTATCCCCTTTGGCTGCTGCAACACATTGCTTGCTTGTGCTTAGTCTGTGGTCTACCAAGATATCCATATCTCTCTCAGAAATACTATTGCTAAACCAAGTACAGGTTACCTTGCCTCTGTGCATCTAGTTATTCCTGTCTAAGTGCTGAACCCTTAGTTGGATAAGACCTAATGTCCAAGTCTATTAAGATCTTTTAAAAACTTGAGTCTGCTTTCCAGGGTATTAGCAATCCTTCCTCCCCAGTTTTGTGTCATCTAAAACTTTTATGAGGACCTGTATACTGCATGAGTCAAAAAGAGGGCCGTAAAAAAATATTTATAGACCCCTCACATCCTGGACATTAATTGTTTCAACTCCTACCCTCAAAAGGAAGGTATAGAGCACTGCACACCAAGACAACTAGAGACAAGGACAGTTTTTTCCTGATCACCATCACTCTGCTAAACAAATAATTCCCTCAACCCTGTGAAACTATTCATTAAGGCTGCATTACTATTACTATTAATCTTCTCATCGTTCCTATCACCTATCTCCTCCCACTTATGACTGCATGACTGTAACTTTGTTGCTTGTATCCTTACGATTTATATTGATATTGATTGTTTCCTGATTGCTTATTTGTACCGTATGGCTGTCTATCAGTGTTGATGAATGTGTCTTTGTCTTTTTATGTACACTGAGAGCAATATGCACCAAAGACAAATTCCTTGTGTGTTCATTCACACTTGGCCAATAAAGAATTCTATTCTATTCTATTCTATTCTATTCTATTCTATTCTATTCTATTCTATTCTATTCTAAAATGGCCAAATTTCAGCAAGATTTGCTTCCCAGGGGTCTCCTATTCACATTCTTAACGAAGGTTCCACCACAATACCGCGAAGCCCTTATCCGCGGAGACATAAGCGCGAACCCTAATCCGTGCCGTCCGAATCGCTAAAGCAAATGCAACCTTACCGCGCTGACATAAGGGCGGAGGGCAAATCCGCGCCTTCCGAAGCACTCAGCACCCTAACCCTAACCCTAACCCTAACCCTAACCCTAACCCTAACCCTAACCCTAACCCCAACCCTAACCCTAACCCTAAACCTAAACCTAAACCTAACCCTAAAGCAAACCCCTAAACCTAATCCTAACCTTAATTTAAATCGGCTTTCTGCCGCCGTGCTGTTTTAAAGCGCCCTTCTGTCGCCACGCTTTTGTCATGGCGGTGATGACGCGTGATGATAATGTCGCGGCTTTAGTGACGCGGTTTTATCACCGCTATTTTGACGAGCGCGGTTTTGTCATGCCACACTTAACGAAAGCTAACTACCTGATCCAAAAGTGTTGTTCTTGTCTCTGCTAAGGTTGTCACCATATCACCACATAATCTCTTTAGCTCTCTGGAAGGTTGGGAGGTTAAGCTACACTCCCATTGTCTGAACTCTTTCACCTGGTTTAGATGGCCCACATCACAATTGCAAGCTTCTTCTATCAACAGGAGGGTTACAAATGGATGAATACTAAATTCTACAAGTAGTAAGCATACAGATAGATAAAAATATTATCAGTGCTAAGTTTACAAACTTCTCTGGTGGCTTGGTTATTGCATAAAGTATTCCTTCAGTTCTTTTCTCAAATTATCTCATTCAACCTCATGGGAAAATATGCATTGATTTTGGACTACTTTTCAAAGGAAAAAAAAATACTGAAATGCTATCATGGTAGGATGTAGCGTGGAGAGTTGAGTGTCCAGTCTTTCATTGTATAATCATTTCTCAGAAGTCTTCAACCACACTGGTCTCCCTATGTTATGATTAAATTCTAAGGGAAGACATTATGAAATCACATGGCCCTTTTTTAGATGAGGAATATATGTAGTCAGAGACACTGCAAAGAAATGGAAATGGAATAATAAAAAAAGAAAAGAATAACATATCACTGCCTCCTCTGCCTGTTTATAACAATCTAACTTCAAAACTGCAATAAAAACCTTCTAAATAAATAAGAATGAGGTGAAAAATAGAAATATTTTTCAGAGAAGATCTAATTTTCTGAGAAACCAGAGGGATAGATTTGTTCAGAATATTAGTTTCTATATCACTGGCTGGTTTGTAATTTTTGGATTGTTCAGTGCTTTTGATTTTCTTTGTGATTCTAATATACAGATGTTTCTTATCTGGAGTGAACATTCAAAATAAAAAAAGTCAAAATTAAATTGGGTGCAATAATACCTTATAGAACATCTCCCCTTGTTTCCTTGGAAATTGTGTGGGTTTTTTTGGGGGGGGGGAGACTGTTTGCTTTCAGCATGAGGTGATGTTCCCAGAAAATTAGATTAGGACATCTCCTGTTTCAAATTAGTTCTGTTTATACTAGGTCACATGCAGAACTTTTACCAGATGAAGACATTTTATTACGAACAGATCCATTGAATATGAAAAGTACATTTTATGAAGAACAGATTCATGTATGCATGTACATGGGTAAAATTTCTGCAGATCAGTTTGAAGATGGACATACCGCTAAAAAAAATCCTAAGCCATCTCTAAATACATGTGCATAACTATGGCCAACTGTGCTGGAAAATTATTTATTTCGTATACATGAGATATATTTTCATGTATTTAAATATATATGAAATTCATAAATATATATGAAATGTATTTACTGGAGTTATATGCCTCTCCAAATCAATAGGACTTTGAAATGTTTGTGCTATGCCACACAAGCTGATAATAAAATGGTTAGTGACTGGCAAAGTCCTTTCTCCATTTTTGCAAAACAATTCGGCCTCTACCAACATTGAGGGAGAGGGGGTTGCTCAGAGATAGTGGGTTGGACTTGAGTATTTAGACAGAATTCTCAAGTACTGGGTTAGGTTTTATATACAGGTTCGTTCATTCATTCATTCATTCATTCATTCATTCATTCATTCATTCATTCATTCATTCATTCATTCATTCATTCATTCATTCATTCAAAAACATTCAAATCAACAACTGGCCAGCCACAATCAATAGCTAGATACCTTCATTGCTTCCCTGCCTTCCTCTGGCCCTGTGAGTGATGTGTCAATGCCAGATTACCACAGTAATGGAGCAGTGTTCAGGTCAGAAAGAATTTAGGACATTACAAGGACACAACCTCTAGCTTCTGGTTATAAATAAAGTGCCTTCCTTTCCCCAATTATTTTTAAAATAAAAATCCTTTACAATAGCTTTATTGAATATGCTCTTATTTTTTTCTATACTGTATGCCTGTTTTTGCATACAGTATAGAAAATGTTTCCCTAAAACAATGTGCTTTTTACTAATTATTATACCTTTTCAATACCTCAATTGAAAATTTTCAATTTCAGCACATAACTGTATTTCCAATCGTATCTACACTTAGTAAATGTACTTGGGAACTCAACGAACCTCTCTTCCATCCTTCCCATTTACATAACATCTTTTCTTGCCATAAATAAAAACAATGCTTACCCCAGTTAGCAAAGCCAAACAGTATTTCCTGATATGTATTCAATTGTAACTTCATGTTCTAGTTATGCTGTCCAGTGTCATAAAGGGACGGAGAATAGAGACACATGAAAATGGTCTAAAGTTTCCATCATGTTAATAGAGATTTTGTATTCAGACACAATGGTGTATTGTATGTCCAACTGTGAATTTGACGGTTCATGGATTGTAGAGAAGAGCAACAATGATGATTAGAGGTCTGGAGGCAAAAACATATAATGAACTGTTGCAGGAACTAGATATCTCCAATCTATCAAAGAGAAAGACTAGGGGTGCCGCAATAGCAGTCCTCCAATATTTGAAAGATTGCCACAATGAAGAGATGGACAATCTATTCTCCAAAACACTTGAGGGCAAGACAAGACGTAACAGACAGAAACTTATCAAAGAGAGATCCAACTTAGAACTAAAGATAAATTTCTTGAGGGTGAGAATTATTCAGTGGAACGGCTTTTGCCTTCAGAAGTTATGGGTGCTCCAACACTGGAGGTTTTATAGAAGAGATTGGTATAGAAACTCCTTCTCGGGCAAAGGGTTGGGTTAGAAAATCTCCAAGATCCCTTCCAACTCCCTTCCAATGTTCATCAAAGGCCACTTGCAAATACAATAACATGTGATGTTTTTATGTATTTAATGTATTATATTTCTAGTTCATTCTTATTATTCTGCATGTAAATCTAATTGTCTGAACATGGACTTATAAATGGCCAAATGTGGATCAATGACACAGATGCCAATTTTCTCCTATGACCTTCTTTGGTGGAAATGATTGGCAAAAATTCATTGAGTCCCTTCCTTCCTTCCTTCCTTCCTTCCTTCCTTCCTTCCTTCCTTCCTTCCTTCCTTCCTTCCTTCCTTCCTTCCTTCCTTCCTTCCTTCCTTCTTCACCATAATTGTTCAGTAGAATTTTGACCTGAAAGAGACAAACACTAAGCAGACTCCAATTAGTTCTGCTGTCTGCGGCTTGAGCACAATTTATTTTCTGGGTCTTGTCAAAGAGTTCCCAAAGAAATATTTTAAAACCTTATTTGACACCACAAAAAGAGTAATGTTTCAGTACCCTCCACGTAATGTCTAGGCTTGTCTTCAAAAACTTTGCTTCTTTCTTAGTCTACTTTGAAATGCTGTCTCTATAGTAATGACAAATTAGGCAGCAGAAGTTGTCATGAGATCATGGAATTGAATCCAATACTAATTAAAAATCCAGAATTCAGGAGACATTTTGTGGAAACTTAGATTTGCTTGCAAAAGGACACTCATCCACCACATTCAGTTATATGAAAAATCTTGGTTGATTGGGTAAATGCTGTATATGTTACATGTAAAAGTAATAGAATATAGTGATTATACCTGCAATATTCCTGATTGTGTAAGAAAAACCTACTAAACTATTATCCCAAAATATAAAGTACAATTATGTAAAAATGGTATACTGGTTCAACATTGTTCTCTTATGCCCATTCACCAACTCTCCTGTCTGCCTGTTATATCTTTTGTGGTCTCTTCCCTCCAACATATCTGTGCATCTAGAGCAGACAAAATACACATGCACCAGAACCAGAACACATTTCCACACTTTAGGTCCTTCTGGAGTCTCTCCCCTCCCATTCCCCCTCCACTTACACATAGACCATCTTGAACCAAATTGGCTTTGCCTCATGGTAAGGCCAATGATCCTGAATAAAACTTTATAAAGTTTTATGAGCCAAGAGGACAGAAAAAGCAGGAGAGATGCAGCTTTTCTTTCAGATGTGTACCAGAGGTGGTACACAGCGAGTTCTTACCGGTTTGGGTGAACTAGTAGCGGCTGCTGCTGGAGGCTCTGCCACCCGCCCTGATATAATGCGGACCTTCTGCGCGAGCGCGCTCATATTTGCAAACCGGTAGTGAAGGTAAGTGAATCCCACCACTGACGTGTACTCATTTGTGTACTACTATCATATCCACATTTCACACATTCATCACAGATGTTACTGTGCATGAAAGGAAAAGTCCTGGAGGCCCAGCTATGAATCTTTCTAAATAGCCAAGGTAGACTAAATACAATCCAGGCTAAACCATGTTCACTCAACATTTGCACATAGCTTGAATGGTTTTTTTTAAGGACTTATGGAAAACAATTTAATCTTGGGGCAAGAAATCAGAAAATCAAGATGTGTACATTATTTTATCCCAAGGCTCAATATCCCATTTCCCTCCTCCTCTTTTTTTTTTTAGTGGCCTCCTTTTTTCCAGTCTTAGTTCTTTCATATACTTCATTTTGTTGCCTGTTCTGGCTTCCTCCTTCAGGCCAACAGATTGAATGAGCAACAGGTGAATACTCAAACAAATGGAAGAAGTAAACCTTTTAACATAAAATGAGACAAAAAAGGAGGGTTAAGCTGCACATCACTCGGAGTGCTTTTGATTTTTAAGTCACAGTGGCAGTAAACTCTTCCATTCCCAGATGCTACCCTTGGATTCAGAATCTGTAGACCTTACGGTTCTAAAGAGTAGAACCAAAGACCTAACACCAAGGCATCAACAAAGCAGTTCACTCAAATTAACCCTCAACAGAGATAGCAGCACAATGCTATTTTCACGAGGAATGTTCTTTTTGTTTTGCTTTGTTTCTGTGATCCAAATCTACTATATGACTCAGTATAAAAAAAATGGAAAGGTAAAATAAACAGTAAAACCTATACAGAAATTGCATATTCCGAAGGAAGTTAACACAGGAAGTGCCATGAATCATCCCCACACTGAATGCTATGTACCCAATGACTGAACCATGTATGGAGTTATACTCAGAGTCCAGCTAGAGCTGGAATTGCAATGCAAACTGCAATAAATATATTGCTTCCTTTTTACAGTAAAATATTGCATACAGCCTTCTGCTGCGAGTTCCAAGAACATGCTAAGGAAAATAGAGAAGGCGCAAAAGAGACATTGAGGATTCTCTTTGGGATTCTATACGCAGAATATTTTAAATAGAATTCCAATCAACATGTTTGCTTTGTTTTGCCATTAAATGTATCCCATTTCTTTTTAAAAAATCTGCAAACAGAATTGTTTGTTCATTCTCTTTCTTTTATTTGTCTGGGAATGGGGAGCGGGGGAGGAGGAGGGGGGAGGCAGCAACAATAGAAGGGGCATCAAATAAAGAGAATCCTCTCGGGAGATGGAGAAAGAAGTTAAGAACCTGAATTTGACTTACCTGCAGGAAGGCATGAATGAAGGAAAGGAATGCGGTGGTACATAGAAGCCAGAACAGAGTGGGGCCTAAAGCACATGGAAGATAACAAAGCCATTTTGGGCTGTTTTCAAGAGAGGCAGGGTGCTGCGGGAAGATGCCACAGAGTCCTTATATGGCAAGAAGAAGACGGCGTGGAGCAGCATGCAAAGTAGGATGAATTAAGTGTGTGCAGATTAGAAACGAGCAGCTTACTTTTTTTAAAAAAAATGTGCATCTATTTCTCTGCTGACATCTCTCTAGGCAGGTTAGGCACTGACAATAATAACAATGACTTGGCTACAAAGCCACTGTGCAGAAGAAGGAAACGATATTTTATAATGCAGCATTGAGCTTTTTAAAAATTTCATTGCTATTCTTTGTTGTGCCGCTGCTTCAGTTGTGTTCTTTGCTCCACGCACACTACCTATTGTCAGCCTTCTAGTATGCAATCAATCTTAGGGCTGCTTGGGTTGATCTGTCTCAGTAGGAACAATGGATTCTTAAAAAAAGAAAAGAATGCAGGAAAAAATGTCACATGAAATAGAAAATAGCAGTAGCCAGCCCTAGTCTAGTGCTGGTGTGTAGTGCAGATGTAGTGCAGATGTGTCCAACCTGCGTCCCATGGGTCGCATCCAGCCTTGGACAGCTAGTAATGCAGCCCCACAAGATTTTATTAAAAAAATATTTAAAAATAAAAGAAGTTTGTTATAGACCTGTATAAACTTTAACTATATCGTATGTTTTATATGTGGCCCAAGACAATTCCTCTTCACTCAATGCAGCCCAGGCAAATCAAAAGGTTGAACACGCCTGAATTAGTAGTGCCTTGTCCCATGCACTTATAAAAGAACTTGGAATACTGCATTCAGTTTTGGCCACCACGATGTAGAAAAGATGTGGAGAGTGCAGAGAAGAGCAACAAAGATGATTAGGGGAGACTAAAACATATGAAGAACGGTTGCAGGAACTGGGTATGTCTAGTTTAATGAAAAGAAGGACTAGGGGAGACATGATAGCAGTGTTCCAATATCTCAGGGGTTGCCACAAAGAAGAGGGAGTCAAACTATTTTCCAAGGCACCTGAGGGTAGAATAAGAAGCAATGGGTGGAAACTAATCAAGAAGAGAAACAACTTAGAACTGAGGAGAAATTTCCTGACAGTTAGAACAATTAATCAGTGGAACAGCTTGCCTCCAGAAGTTGTGAATGCCCCAACACTGGAAGTCTTTAAGAAGATGTTGGATAGCCATTTGTCTGGAACAGGGTTTCCTGCCTAGGCAGGGGGTTGGACTAGAAGACCTCCAAGGTCTTCTATTGCATTATTGTAAGTTGTTTCTGATGAAGTATAGGTAAAACATGTAATTCTTGCTTAACTTTGGTAATTGGAACAGGAATTCCCAACACTAAGCAATGGGGGCATAAAATTTAATGTCAGGTACCAGTTGTCATTGTTAAGCAATTGCCATGGCTCATTCAGCGAGGGCCACATGTGACCAGGACTAGCTTCTAATCGGCAAATGGGGAAGCTGGCAAGAAGTGACAAGTTCCAGTCATAGCATGCCCTAGTGGGCAGCTGAGTGGTACAAAGCGGGGGAAATCATAAGAGGGGAGGTTTTGGTGCATCATGAATGCAGGAAGGCCCAGGTGGTTGGCGCAGTGTGGCCAGAGCACAGAAAGGACAGGTGGTGGATGGTGGGGTGTGAGTGCCACCTAGTGGATGGCAGCCACTAGGGTCTGCACTCATCTTGCCACTCAGGAGCTGGCAGGGTCTGCACTCATCTTGCCACTCAGGAGCTCCTCAAGGGGAAAAGTGGTCGGTAAAGGAATGACTTAACAGAGCGACTTGCAACCTTCCTTGCTGGCTTCCCCATTGACTTTGCTTTTGTTGGGAGCTAGTAAGGAAAGTCACAAATAGTGATCACAGGACAACTGTTGTAAGTGCAAGCCAGTTGCCAAGCTACAGTTGTCAGCTGTGATCATATGATTGCAGAGTCGCTACCATGGCCAAAACTTCAAGGACAAGCTAAGTACCCTTCATTTATGCAGGTTTGGACATGAATTCAGAAAAGAAATTTGGAATAAGGTTGCTACCTTATAAGAGTGGTTTGCTGAAGTATTACTTTGTCCCAATAGAATTAGGATAGTGATTCCACATAGTATTTTCTATGTGAATTATATGATCCAGTAGGATCTTTTTTCATGATGTTTGCTCAACATTCTCCCATTCAACAAAGATATTTCTGAAATTGTTTGGTCATGAGACATTCTATCTGATTTACATAAATACAAACATACATACATACATACATACATACATACATACATACATACATACATACATACATGGATTCTGCAGCCACACATCCCAACAAATGACGCAAGCAGCATTGTGGCACCAGCTTCACCCCTTTTGTATATCTGTGTGATGTCACAATTCAAGTAGCAAAAGGGCAGAGTTTATATCACAGGTGGGTTGCAAATTCTGGCACTACCGGTTCGTTCCTGCATGCCACATGCACAGAATGCCACATGTCCAGGTGGCCTCCTGCCACCACCACTACCCATTTGCCCAATCCAGGCTGAACTGGGAGCAACCCACTTCTGGTTTATATGGCAGGACTCCTTTTATCATTCTGTCTACTTTTCCTCTCCAAAGATGTTGTCTATTCCTAGTTTCCATTTCTAATTTATGTGTATGTTAGCCATGACATTGTTCAACGTCATCAAATTTTGGAAGGAGGTCTCTTTTGATTCTCTAGCATCCCACTTATTGCTTCATGTCAAATTTGGCAACTCCCATGCATAGGTCGAACCCCCTGGTGACTTCTTTAGGCACTATCATAATTGCAAAGGACTACATCTTGATTTTCAACATTTATGCTTGCTATTTTCAGAAATAAATTGCATTATGCTATGTGAGCAGAGAAAACAAAACCTTATTTGCCTGTAAGAACTGAATTGCTTCCAGTTAATTCTCATGCCAGAGAGTTTGAGCCAAGCCATGATTAATTCTTATTACTAAAGAACCAAATCAGTAACATAAATTCATAGTAGATCTTTATGAAGATTTTGGTAAGAAATCATTGGAAAAGAGAGGCCATTCTGAGCTAAGAGGCCAAACTGCTCAGATTAGAAATTACCTAAAAGTCATAGAGAAAATTGTAAGGGAACTCCAATCAATATTTATAATCACAATCACTAGTCAGTAATAAATTGTAACAATAATGCTGCAAGGTAAGATTCCTACTAGTATGAATCATAAATAATGCAAATTGACTAGTTCTCATATCTTATGAAAATAACTGTAAGTCAGAAAGAAGCTGGCATCAGAAAAGCCATATTCCACTCCAGACCAGTATGCATCATTGCAAACTTGGCAACCTAGAGGTAAGTTGTTGGAGCCTGAAACTGATATTCAACAGCCTGAAGCTGTTATGGTGTTATCCAACACAAGCAAAACTCAAGGCTCTTGCCAATTGTTGGGGCAGCAACATCTCAATTTGTTTTGCTAGCGAAAAATATTGTTTTCCCTTCAGAATCTTGCTGTGCCTTTCAGATATCAACTTCTAATACAATACAATATAATACAATACAATACAATACAATACAATACAATACAATACAATACAAAACAATACAATACAATACAATACAATACAATACAATACAATACAATACAATACAATAGATTAGCATACAATAGCATTCAGGAGACAACTGGACTTTCTTGTTTTTTCTTTGAAAATAGAATAGAATAACGGAGTTGGAAGGGACCTTGGAAGTATTCTATTCCAAACCCCTGCTTAGGCAGGAAACCCTACACCACTTCAGACAAATGGTTGTCCAATCTTTTCTTAAAAACATCTAGTGGTGGAGTCTTCACAACTTCTGGAGGCTAGTTGTTCCACTGATTAATTGTTCTAACTGTTAGGAAATTTCTTCTTAGTTCTAAGTTGCTTCTCTCCTTGACCAGTTTCCACCCATTGGTTCTTCTCCTACCTTTGGGTGCTTTGGAGAATAGCTTGACTCCCTCTTACGTTTTGCTTCTTATCCAAGGATCTTCTTCAGCTCTGCTGGGGAATGGAAGAAATCCTTCCATTCCCCACCATCCAGTCATAGCTGAAGAAGATTCTTGGATGAGAAGTGAAACATCTTCAAAGAAAAAAACAAGAAAGCCCATTTGCCTCCTGAAAAAAGCATCTTTGGGACAACCATGACCTGGATGACTGAGAATCTCCATAGACTTGGGGGTATGTAATTCATGAAGATAACTTCAAAACTTTGAATTGTAGACAACAGATATGACGGATTGAAAGATCCCCAGCTAAACCTTTTGGATGACAGTCTGTTCCTTGACTATTTTTTAAAAAAATATATACTGTCACCCTTCAAAATACTTTGTTTGGCAGAGAAAAGGTAATAGTATATGCACTAAGTACCTTCTCATTGCAGGTGTTTTCTTCTGTAAAAATAAATAGATGTGGCCTTAATTTAACCCATAGGGTATAGCAATAGCAGTAGACTTATATACCGCTTCATAGGCCTTTCAGGCCTCTCTAAGCGGTTTACAGAGAGTCAGCATATTGCCCCCAACAATCTGGGTATGTGTTTTGATCACAATTTTATTGAGTGGCCATCTGTTTCATACAAAAAATAATTCAGCCCTGTGATGAAGCAGGGTTTATTTCACTATTGCCGTTGATTGGAAATTTGGTAGTAATGAGTTTGTGGTCAATTAAGCTTCACACCATTGTCAAGTTATTGTGTAGAAAGATAGCTACACTCACAGCTGGCAACATGGAATATTGCCAAGGGCCACCCACCCTCTCTGGATAATTGATTCGACTTTATTTACTGTTCTGTTAGGAAATTAGGTTCTTTTTTTTAAAAAACCCATTAAATCAGAATCTATTTTTCTGTAGTTTACATCCCTTATTCTAGAATGAAAGAGAACAACTTTGACCTTCTACTACGAAACAACCTTTCAGGTATTTGAAAACTATAACTATATTCCCTCTAACCCTTCTTTTGACAAGACTACATGATTTCTTCTTCTTGTGCCATATCCATCATCGGACATTGGTGATTATGTTAGTGTTCTTATTTTTATCAACAGCCACACGAAAAAGTGCTGCTGAGTTTTGTCTAAACCAGTCCCTTAGATTTTGAAGCCATGGTGTTTTTTTTCTGCCTGGACCTCATTTGCCTTCTATCTTTCCCTGGATGATTAAGTGAAGTATGCCGCATTTTTGGGAGGTCGCATCACGTGTCCAAATTATTCTAACTTTTGCTTTTTTATGGTTTGATGATTTCCCTCAGCTTTCCCATGTAGCTTAGCATCTCCTTATTTCTGATTTTGTCAACCCAGTTTATATGTAACAAACAGCCACATGTAAATCCACATTCCAAATGCTTCTAGACTCTTCAAGTGGCTTTCTATCAGAGACCAACTCTCTACTCCATAGAGCAGGATAAAAAAGATGTAACATCCGATAAGGCTACATGACACTCAACAGTTTCAATCACTATAGTTTCTAGTGCCCTGACAAGTGGTAGGTTCCGGATCACGTCGCAACCGGTACGCTGCGACGTGGCTGGGCATCCACTTCGGGCACGCATGCTGCGCATGCATGCATACCCACCACTCTGCGACATTCTAGCTGTTCAGCAGAGGTCGCGCAGTATGTAGCCGTATGCTACACATCCGTGTCCAAATAGCCCGGTTGGCTTAAATACAGGTAAGGAACGCAGATGTGCGGGTGGGCCCTCCAAAATACTATTCCGGTACCCAGCTGCTCCCAGTATGCTTGTACTGGGGCATACCGCTCGGAACCTACCACTGCCCTGCTCATCTTAAATGCCCTTCTTCATATCTTTCTCAGAAAGATTTTTTTGAAATAATGTTTATGCCTAGTTGATAGAAATTATGTTGATGCAACAGCTGCATTTTCCTTTTATGCAGCCACATCCTACATCTTGCAATCAATTATATTCCAAGATTTATTTTTTTCATATGGTTTATTGCCCTAGGCTGCATCAACAGAGGGCTAGCATCAAAATGACAAGAAGTGATAGTTCCACTCTATATTTGCACTAGTAAGACCACACTTGGAATATTGTGTCCGGTTCTAGGTACCACAATACCAAATAGCTCTAGAAAGCGTGCAGAGAAGAGCAACAAAGATGATAAGGGGACTGGAGGCTAAACTATACCAGGAACAACCAAGAGAACTAGGTATGTTTAGTCTAACAAAGAGAAGGCTTAGTAGAGATAACAATAGCCATCTTTCAATACTTGAAGGACCATCACAGAGAAAAGGGGGTTGATTTATTCTCCAAAACAGCAGAGGATAGGACAAGAAGCAAAGAGTGGAAGCTTGTCAGAGGGAGACCCAACCTGAAACTAAGGAAAAATTTCTTGACAGTGAGAACAGTTAGTCAATGGAACTCCTTGCCTCCTGGAGTCATGTGTGCTCCATCATTGATGGATTTTAAGATTTGTCTAGGATGGCATAGAGACTCTTGCCTTGGGCATGGAGTTAGACTAGAAGACCACTAAGGTTGCTCCCAACCTTATAACTCTATTTGTATCTCTATTACTACAAAGCTCTGGGTATCAGCACCTCTTGCCTGTAGCTGGAGGAAGTTCATATAGAACAGTGATGGCAAAACTTTTTTCCCTTGGGTGCCAAATGTGCAAGCAGGGATGCTGACACCCATAATCCAATGCCCCACAGGTCCCACTCCTGTGCATGCGCACTGGACACCCCCTGCTTCCCCCAACCCTGTGCATGCATGCACAACTCCCATTTTGGTGCTCGCAGGCCTCCCTGAAGTTTCCTGGAACCAAAAATGGGTGTGGGGGGCTACTGCTTCAGGGAGGCCTGCGAGCACCAAAATGGGGCGGGGGGTAGGGGATGCCCTGCACTCCCTACCCCCGATTGTGGTGCTAGCAGGCTTCTGTGAAGCCTCCTGGAACCAAAAATGGGGGCCGCTGCATCCACCCCACCACCCAGGCATGCAAGTGTAACCCCCCACCACCACCCCCAGGCATGCATGCGCTTTTCCCAGCAGAGACCCGAAAATCAACTGGCTGGTGGGAGGCATGTGCGCATGCGCAGTGGAGCTGACCAGGCTCACATGCCTGCAAGATGGTTCCATGTCCCACCTGTGCGTGCCATAGGTTTGCCATCGTGGATACAGAAGCTGGTGTCACAAGGCTGTGTTCAAAATGGGAACAGTAGAACTAATCTTTTGTTTTAAGAGACTATACTGTGATTTGCAGATTTGGTTTTATTTCCTTATTTGTGTTTGGTCTTGAGAGTAGGGTTAAGAGCCTCATTGGGCAGGCTGGTAATGCCAAGTGGCAATTGGCATAGATGAGACTAAATTGACTATTCCTTTATTTTTCACTCATGTTTCGGTAGGAGCAAAATGCCTTTTTTGTTGTTGTTAAAGCTATTTTATACCTTCTCTGCAGGTTTTTTTGTCATCTCAAATAAATGAGAAGCTATGTTGCAGAGTTTCAGCAATTTTTGGTTGGTTAGGATTATAGAACTTTAAAAATGAGTTCATTCCATGTGTCCCTGGAGAACTTAGATTGCCTATATTTGATATAAAATATTTTTTTTAAAAAAGAAGAAGTTAGGAACAGCAATTCCTGGCCCTTATTTATCAGCCGAGCCCCAGCAAACTAACAATAACAAGAAGCCTGTGACTGGTCTTTGTCATCTTGCAAAAGACATTCATCCTTTATTGATAATATCTTCTTATTCCGTTTAAAATTGAGTTGTTTTCTCCAGCAGCCATTTAAATGCAGAACAAAGGAAACTATTAAGAGCCAGAAAGTAGAGAGCCTTGAATAGTGCCAAGATTAATCCACCTTTCCTAGAAAAGCAATTTGTTTAAGTGTTAGTTACCATCAGAAGCTAGTGGCCACTGAATAATGTAAATATTAACTTGCTTTCCATTTGCTTTCATTTTTAAGTAGCAAAGGTAAATCTAGAGAAATGTGTTTATATATTTTTTTAAATAGGAAAGGAGAAAATAATTCCAAGAATCTGGGAATGGAAACAATCAAATTCATCTGAAACAGGTGACACCAAGGCAGAGCCTGCTAAATGATGAGATTGGTTACCTTGGAAACAAGCTTGGAATCCTTCATCAGATAACAATATGATGCAGAATGTTGGCCTCTCTCCCTCCCCCCTCTCCCCAAGTTGTTACAAGGATTTAAGATGGCATATTATAGAAAGGAAGACATTTACTCCAAATTCTGCATTATTATTTTGTGCGCTCTTCTCTTGAGAGTTATCTAATTACTCAACTTCTACCAGGGGTGGGTTCCAGCCAGCACTATTGCTGGTTCGTTCATGTGTTCACTTTGCAAATGCACTGCATACGCATGCACAGTGAAATTAAAATTGTTCTGTGCATGCGCAGAACTGGAAAACAAAATGGCACCGCCAACTAGGGAACTGGTTCAGGGGTGTGGCAAGCCTGGGTCGCTGCCAGTTCCAGCGACCCAGGCCACCAAACTACTACTGGTTCAGCCGAACCAATCCGAACCGGTAGGAACCCGCCACTGACTTCCACATACAATATATGCAGGGGAAAAATATGATTGCTTCCACATTTTGTTTTGCACCAAATGTATTTTTTTAATCAGTGTTAAAAGAAATACATCTTGAAAAAGAAATTGTCCATAATCCTACAACAAATGTTTCATCCAAAGGCAATTCTGACCTGACAGGTATTCACACTGATGATGGATTAGACTAAATGAAAAATCCCAGAGGCGCAGCGCCCTCCAAACCACACAGATATAGATTTAGGAAAAGGCTGCTTTTTGCTTGAGAAAATTGGCAAAACCTTCCCTGATGATCTCATTTCCTTCCCTGAATACCGTAACTGCGCTCAGATGGGGAATCTGCACTCCTGAATATAAGGAGGAATTCAAAATATAAGTAAATTGCTCACAGATTATGTCCATGCTTTCTACTCAAAAGATTTTCTCTTTGGGTATAGAAGACAGATTTACCAGGCAAGAGAGGCAATAAGGTGATTCAGGAAAAGGATGGGAACGTGAGAAGAAAAATGTCAGCATTCCAAGTAATGCACCCATAGAAAATAGAACTCAGAAGCAGGTAGATTCCTCAAAGAACAAATTTATTGGATACATCATATTGGGAACAACTGGTGAAAACCAACTCTGAAAGTTCCTGTGGTTTTCACCTAATTAAAACAGAAAGATTTCCCCCTTCCCCAAGTCATGAATCACATGGTCCAATCAAGGTGCTGCACACTTGTTTGGTTACCTTGCTCCTCCTCTCTCAGCCACCTATTGGAATGACCTTGGTTCCCACAGGAAAACCTTTTGTTTTGGCTGCAAAACCCCAGCTAACTATTTCCCTCCCCCTCCCATCTAGTGGCAATCCTGAAGCCTCAAAGATGGCCCCAGCCAGGTTCGCTTCAGGGTTGACAAACGATATGTGAGGAACAAGCTTGAAGCCCAAACTGTGAGATTGTCTTCCAATGAACTGAAAATGAAAATGTTCTGGATGTTCAGCTGAAAGGCAAGACATCCGAGTCTTAATCTTTTTCATGGTAAAGCTCTGGACTATCTAATTTCTGTGAAGACCATAGCAGTATCTATATGTTTAGAGTTATTTTGGGCAGAAGTGGAATATTAATGCAATAAATAAAATAAAAATCAATTACCACCACCCAAAAAATACTATCCTGCTATTTAATCAAAACTACAACCTGGGGACTTGGGATTCTCATTAGCCATCACAAACTTGCTCTCTAGGTAGAATTATTATCCTCAAAATAGACTTGGAACTTAGTCCTCATAGATAAAATTTAATGGAAAATCACCACACTGATATACTATATTAACATGAGGTTATATATACAGTATTAAGCTACGAAACTAGGATTCTCATTCCATGTTTCCAATTTTAGGGACAGTAAGCTAAATCACAGTTCATATATGAAGTATAAAACCAGGACTGGTATGCCCATGCAATGATCTGGATTTAGAGCCGAGGTGGCGCAATGGTTAAATGCAGCACTTCAGGCTACTTCAGCTGACTGCAGTTCTGCAGTTCGGCTGTTCAAATCTCACCAGCTCAGGGTTGACTTAGCCTTCCATCCTTCCGAGGTGGGTAAAATGAGGACCCGGATTGTTGTTGGGGGCAATATGCTGACTCTGTAAACCGCTTAGAGAGGGCTGAAAGCCCTATGAAGCAATATATAAATCTAACTACTATTGCTATTGCTATTGAAAGAAAAAAGAGTGTATCAGATCAAATGAATGCATATTGCACTAAAAAAGATGCAGCATTTTTAAGGGAGTTGTCAACAGGCATGAAGTGCATCATTATATGGCTATAAATCATCTTCTCCCACCTCACCTTCTGAGCTTGGGTCACTCCACCGTCCTAATACTTCTCCAATCCCATATTGTACGTGAAATATCACGGTGCAAAAAACATTTGCATAAGATTCCCTCCATCACATCATTCTCTGTTAACAGCCAGGACCAGCTCATACAGTACAGGTAGTCCTCAATGTATGACCATAATTGAACCCAAAATTTATGTTATTAAGTAAGACATTGGTTAAGTGAGTTTTGGCCCATTGTATGATTTTGCTGCCACAGTAGTTAAGTGAATCACTGCAGTTGATAAGTTAAGTGAACTAGTGACCTAGTGAATGTAGCTTCCCCATTGGCCTTGCTTGTCAGAAGATCGCAAAAGGGGATCACATGATTCTGGGATACAGCAACGGTCATAAATGTGAATCAGTTGCCAAACATCATAATTTTGATCACATGACCACGAAGATGCTGCAAAGATCATAACTGTGAAAAACAGTCAGAAGTCACATTTTTCAGTGCCATTGTAACTTTGAACAGTCACTAAACGAACTGTTGTTAAGTCAAGGACTATCCGAATAGCACTATATAATCTATATATATATAAAATAGCTCTGTGTGTTTGTGTGTGTGTGTGTGTGTGTGTTCCAGCATAACTCTGGAACGCCTCAAGCAATTTCAATCAAACTTGGTACCAAGATGACTTACTCTCTGAAAACAAATATTGTGGGGGTAAGACACTCCTAACACTGTTTGGGAAGACACTCCTAACACTGTTTGGGATGTATTTTCTGTTATGATACAGTCTGTTGTGCCTTCAAATGGCTTCTACTGTACTGCTGTAAAATGGCTTCTACTGTAGAGTGCAGTGGAGTTGCTATGGTAACAGCTTCACAGTACTCCACAAGGGTGCTCCCTCTGGTAAGGGGGAAAATCCGACATTAAAAATTTGTCCTGATGTTTTCACCCTATAAATAAATACCTGGACAACGCCGGGTTATCAGCTAGTCAACTATAAAGTATTTAATGTGAGACATGTATTTTAAGGCAAAGATATAAACTTTTTTTTAAAAAAGAAAGAAAACCAGGGGTAAATGCATGGTACCCACATATAATATTATGAGCCCAAAGATCAGAATCTGATACTTCTTTGTCATCCTGCTATTTCATTGCAACACAGTTCTAAATAGAAATGCATTTGTAAGGGTGTTTTTGAGAAAATTATAAAATAATTTTCAGTCCTATATGGAAAAAAATCATATAAATTAACCTCTGAAATGAATACACTTTCACATGTAATTTTAGGTTCAGGTTTGACTGTAAGGAGATATAATCAGAACTGAGATTCACTGAAGAAAAGTGTGTAAGCAGCATCCAGCAGTTTTTTTTCCTCAACTTTTTAATTTCCAGTATAAGGCTAGACAATCTGTGACTTTTGTACCGTGCTAAACCCCTGTGGTGGCTCAGTGATTAGAATGCAGTATTGCAGGATAATTCTGCTGACTGCCAGCAGTTTGATTCTCACTGGCTGAAGGTTGACTCAGCCTTCCATTCTTTGTTTTTAAACATATTTTTATTATTTTTATATTTAAAACAATGGAGTACCACGAAGTCAAAGTGACCATACATTCACATTATATACAGCTAGTCTCAACCATTAACAATTAGCCTACTTAATACATCGTCTATCCTTCTGTCCAATCACAATATATACAGTTTGTTCCAGTCTTGTCACCTTGTCTTATACCAATCATAAAATCTGTTCCAGACTTCAAAATATTCTGATTCCCCTTTATTTTTAAGTTCAAGAGTGAGTCTATCTGCTTCCTCACAGGCCAACACTTTTCTGATTATATCTAGCTCTGATGGTGCATTTTCTTTTTTCCAATATTGTGCATAAGTTATGTGCGCTGCAGTTAGTACATGTATAATTAGATACAGTATATCTTTCTTAAACCCCTCCGGTATTATACCTAGGAGAAACATTTCTGGTTTAAACAAGATTTGGTCTCCCACCATTTGTTCTAACTATGATTGAATCATTTTCCAATAATTTTTTGCCTCATTGCACGTCCACCACATATGATAAAAAGTGCCTGGTGTTTTTTTACACTTCCAACAATTTGGGGCCAGATTTTTAAACATTTTGGAGAGCCGTGCTGGGGGGAGATGCCATCTATAGAACATCTTATAAAGATTTTCTTTATACGCCGTAGCCATTGTTAGTTTCTGATTAAGTATCCAAAGTTTTTCCCACTTAGTCAATTCCACATAGTAACTGAAATTTTTCACCCAGGCGACCATAGTTTCTTTGACATGTTCCTTCTCTAGTTTATATTCCAACAAAAATCTATACAACACTTTGATCAGCCTGTTTTCTGTCTGTATCAAAGCCTTCCATCCTTCTGAGGTGAGTAAAGTGAGGAGCCAGATTGTTCGGGGCAATGTGTAGACTCTGCACACCTCTTAGAGAGGGCTGTAGAGTACTGTGAAGCAGTATTATAAGTGCTACTGCTACATGCTATTTCATGCATCAGCATCAGCGGCCATATTTCTGAGGGATTCTGGGAAATTTCACTGAAGAGGCTGTCAACATCTGGAGGGACATAGATTTCTATCCTGCTAGTACTTTATTTTGGAGAGTTGTGTGGAGAGCAAAAAAACCCCAGGAGATCTTTTCAGATCAATAAATTTTATTAAAAGGCATAAGCTTCACCTTAGGGAAGCTAATCCCTTTTAATAAAAAATTGATAGTCAGAAAAAGATGCTGCTAGAGTCATCCTGATTTATTATCCTGGCACTTAAATTAACAGTGTTATCACTTAGACTTTACAGTCATGGCCATAATCTTGTGTAGCACATCAATCAATATTCTTTAAAATGAACCGAAGAAATTATTGAGAGAGCTGCTGTTACTAAGGCTAGAAACACCTTGGTGATGATATTAGGCGTCTAGAATTCTACATGAAAGAATATCTACTGTGTGTTCTCATTCTTCAGGAGAACAACAGATAGTTCTTACTAAGACAGCCCTTCACTTTTGATTTGGGGATATCATAGATTTGAAGTCTGATACTATAATCCAGGGAGTGTATTGTTCTCAACTACTTATTGCACTTACATTTTAGTATTGTCAATCAAAGCTCTAGATTCTTAGTAATGTATTGCAACATGTTCAGGATCTATTCAATTCAGCAGAATGAAGTTGTGCTTTACTGATTGCTATCATATATAATGATTGTTTTACTTGGATAAATTGTGAAAGAGCTGTGATTTTTGGTTGTCGTTCTTTAAATATTCTATAAATACTAATGCCATAATACTTAAGCTTTATTCTGATGGATCTAAGGCAATGTACACTACAGACATTAGCTGATAGTTGCCCTTATAGATCAATTTATACTCTGTACAGCCAGACTGTAATTTTTTAAAAAAACCTGAAACACTGAAGTATTTAATTTTACTCATCTATATAACCAATGCCACAATTTTTATGTTTCTTTCTTTTGTGGGAATAACACTGTCTTTTTTCACTGTATACTTATTAACTTTTCTTTCAGGCATGACAGTTATTAATCGTTCTGCATGTTCATCAATTTACTTTATTTTAAAAGTGTTCATCATAGTGTCCCTCTGTAAAAGGCTCAAAACTAGAAATGGGCACTAGATTTTGAAGAGAAGCAACTTGAATAAATATATTTATCCTTAATTGTGATGTTTATACCTATTTTCTTGTTTCTCTCTCATCTCTAAATAAAAGAGATGGTGCAGAGATGGTATTCAGCCAGTTCTTACTGGTTCAACTGAACTGGTAACGGTGGCTGCTGGAGGCTCCACCCACCTGCCCCAAAGTAATGCGCAGCCTTCTGCGCATGTGCCGAAGGTGGCGCAGGCAAGCAAAGCAAGCGTGCATGTGAGCATGCTCATATTTACAAACTGTTAGCAAAAGTAAGTGAATCCCACCACTGGCGCAGTAGTTAATAGACACTCTGGAGTTAGCCTGGAGTTCGATCCTGATGGGCTCAAGGTTGATTCAACCTTCCATCCTTCTGAGGTTGGTGAAATGAGGACCTGGATTGTTGGGAGCAATCTAGTGACATTGTAAACTGCTCAAAGAGTGCTGTTAAGTACTATGGATAGTAAATATAAGTCTACATGTTAAGTGCTATCTCTAAATAAAAACAAAAATGGCTCTGCGAGACTTCTATTGTCCTCCAGAAACCTGCAAGTTCAATTGGAGTTCATGTAAAGGCATTCCCCCCCCCCTTCAGATTATCCCTGCTGCAAACTTGGAAATGCTAATTAAAAATGTGCTAGACATTGCTGCAAATTATAAAATCCTCTGAGTACCCTTCTAAGAAATCATAACTCCCCCCCCCAACTGTTAATTAGGGAAGATTTTCTGAAAGCATTCTTGATGATTATCACATGCTCAATTCAATCTTATTTAAATAAGTAAGTAAAAGGGGATCTGAAACTGTCTGGAAATGATTTATTATGAAATGCCTGCTCAAGGTTGTCAGTGCTTATCATATTGATTGATTCACAAACTAAATCTTGGAAATTAGAGTTTGCTGAGAAAAAAAATGCCTATTAGTGTAACCCTAACCTTTCCCTCAAAGGCTGAAAATATCTCACATCACTAAGAGGGGGGGGAGGTGTGTATTGCACTAAGGTGTACATGCCTTAGATATGAAGACCCAGCAAGTCACAATCTCCCAAAATGAGTGCATGTAAATGGCCAGGTGGGACATGCACTCATGCCACTTTTCATATATTGGATATTAATCTTGGATCTAGAAACAGAACTTTTAGAGTAACCTTCATAACTTCCTTTTAATGAGAGATTTATATTTAACATACAGTAATGCACTGATATCTTTTCTTATGATGCAGGCAAAGTTTGCAGAGCTTATGTGATTTCTTTCTGTAAAGCATTCTGACGGCAGAAAATTAAAAAACTATATTTTTTTTTTACTTGAGCTCCAGGACAGCCTTTATTGCCAGAAATGTAAAATAAAGCACTCTTTCATAGCTTGTAATCATAGTTACTGCACTGTGACAGTTTAATATGAAAAATTTCCCAGAGGCTGCTAAAGTATTTCAAAATGTAGTCATGTTTGACCTAGCAATGAAACGACCTAGTTCAGTGATGGCGAACCTTTTTTGGCTCCTTTGCCAAAAGCGGGGGGGAGCACAGGGGTTAGGGAAGTCACTACCGGTTTGCTCATAGGGCATGTTTTTGCCCTCTGCAGCCTTCAGGGAAGCCTCCTGAAGGCTCCGGAGGGCGAAAAACGGACCTACAGACAAACTGGAAGTCAGTTCCGGTCTGCTCGTAGGGCCCTTTTTGCCCTCCGGAGCCTTCAGGGAACCCGGAAGTTTGGGAATGGTGATTTCCGGTTTGTCCAGATGGCCAATTTTCGACCTCCGGAGCCTTCAGGGGCCTTCAGGAGGCTTCCTTGAAAACCCTGGACGGCAAAAAACAGTCCTATGAGCAAACCAGAAGTCTGTTCCCGAACATCCGGTTTGCCCGTAGGGGTGGTTTTTCACACTCCGGAGGCTTCAAGGAAGCCTCTGGAGGGCAAAAAACAGCTTCAAAAGAAGGCTCAAGTCAACTGGCCAGCGCATGCATGTGCCTGGCCAGCTGACAGGGAAACACCTCACGTGTCCCTAAAAATGGCTCCACATTCCACATAGGTTCAGCGTCATGGACCTAGTCCATATTAATCAGACTTTAGAGCTTTTCTCAGAGATAGCTTTATTGGAATTGTGGGAAGCCATCTCCCCTCCTGGAAGAATGAAATATTTTAAGGAATATTTAAAAAGGCAGAATATAATATTTTCGTAAAGGAGAAATATGTTTTTAAAGACAGAAAGCAGCCCCACGTCTTTCTTAATAGCCCTAGCAGGACTGGGCAACCTTTCTACAAGACAAAAGACCTTCAGCTCAGGATGATGGGATTAAGACATGACTTTTCAGAACATAACAGGATTATCCAGCAGCAGAGCTCACTACATCGCACAATCTCCTATGGACATTGCATCATCCAGCATACTTCAAGCAAACTTGGCTCAGACAAACATTGCCCCTCATGGTCCCATGGGAGTTTGACAACAACCAATAGAATACATGTTCTTGCACAGGAACAGGAAGTTCAAGTGCAAAGCACAAGAGAAGGTATAATCCCCCTCACTCTTAACTCCTTGTGATCAGCTGCACAGAATCACCCTTGTGGTTCTGCTTCATCAATAAATGGACCCTCTTTCCAATCAGCCTCCAGCCTCCATTTTGTCTCCAGTGCCTTTCTCCCAGATTGGAACAGAACCAGATGGATATTTTTTCCAACAGAATGGATAAACACTCCGTTCTAAATTCTCTGGAATACATGTTCTCTATACCATAACTGAGAATAAAATAATATTCTTTATAGGTAGTCCTCAACTTATAGTCAATTTCCAATTTTGCAGACCAGCAAGGGGGGGAGAGTAATGATTCTGTGTGAGTGGCAGGTGTGCCTGCTTGCATGAGCATCTTCATTTGCACGAGCGACTGGCACTCGTGCACATGCATGAAGCTCCATTTGGAAACATGCTGCTCACACAATTAGAACTTCAAGTATGTGCAGGGTACCCACCACTCGTACAAATGGAGCTGCATGCGTTCACCCGACACATTGCACAGCCTGATTCTGAATGGGCCACAGCCCAGTAACAGGCTATGACCCAGGGATTGGGGACCACTCTTTTAGTGAATGTTTGAACTTACAACAGTACTGAAAAAGTGACTCACAACTGTTTTTCACACTTAATGACCATCACAATATCCCCAAGTTCATGTGTTCAAAATTTGGTCAATGGGCAACTGTCATGAATTTGGGGTACCTTATTGCCACTAAATGTGCTTTAGAAACAGGGGCTGAACCAGATCTATCCACACATTTTAGCCAGGAATGAGAACTGGTTCATGATGCATTGGTACCTGATGTAAAAAATAAGTTGCTTCTTTATCTGAACTGACAAAAAAAAACTAACTAAAAAGGAAGAGTTAAAACAAAAGCTGAGCTTTATTTTAGGAGATATTTACTCAGGATCTTTAGCAGGCAATTCTTCATTACAGGAAAAATCCGAAATGTTTGCTTTGGGAAATAATTTGCCCAGCTGGAGTAGATTTTGGTATTCAGGTTAACTCTTTCCTCCAAAAGGGTTAAGTATGAACATATCTTCAATCTGCTCATGAAGAAGAAAAAGTGTTAAAGATGGCATGTGCATATTGATGCATGTCTGTATGCCTTATGTATAACTCATGTTTTATGCTATACTAGCTGATAACCCGATGCTGTCCAGGTATTTATTTATCCCAACCCTTACCCGAGGGAGCTCCCTTGTGTATTGTGAAGCCATTACCATGGCAACTCCACAGTGCTGCATAGTACAAGCCATTTTACTGCAGTACGGTAGAAGTCATTTTAAGACACAACAGGCTGTATCTTAACAGAACACACACACCCTGAGGGGTATTAGGTGTGTCTTACCCCCACAATATTTGTTTCCAGAGAGTAAGTAACCTGTGTATCAAGTTTGGTTGAAATTGCTTGAGACGTTCCAGAGCTTTGCTGGAAAATACACACACACACACACACACACACACACACACACACACACACACACACAAAGAGGGAGAGAGAGAGAGAGAGAGAGACAGACAGACAGACATTTTTATATATAGATACGATGTTATCACTTATAAATTACAAAGCAGTCATGAATTTTCAAACAAGAGATGATAAAAACTGTAGGGAAATAAATGAAGAACTGTACCATTTTTCTGGAATGTAATGCCTCCTTTTCTTTCTTAATTCTGATTTTTAAAAGGCACATCTCCACTTTCCCCCTGCATTTATTTTAAAATACAGTTCAGAAAATACCATATTGAAAGCAGCCTGGTGATTTGATATTCTATATCTAGCAAGTGTGGTACATCTAGTACTCTGTATTAAGATGCAACATACGGTAGAATAAATTAATAATACTATTGTTCTCACAACCTTTAGATTCTGAAATGTGCTGGCTATACTGGATACTTTCTTGTGGAAGGAAAATACCTTTTTTTCCATATTTGAACCCATACATAATTTTAATTGATCATTTAATTGTGAACGAAGGTATAACTAATTGATCATTTAATTGTAAAGTAATTGTGAACTGAGCATACTCTGGAGGTCTACTTTAGTTTATAATAATTTTATAATTATTAAAAATCATTATAATAATTAGTGAAAATTAAAAAAAAAAGTATAATGCATCGTAAGAAGACAGGAAATGATAAAAAATATTCCAAAAAATATTCCAAATAATTCTACGCAACCTGAATAACATGTACTTCAGCTTGGGATTTATATTCAGATTTATTGCAGCTCAACAGAAAAGATCTCCATGGTGACCAAGGAACCATTTTAAATATTTTGGTTTTGAAAGACAGTCCTGAGAATGTACTTCACTGAGAAATCACTGAATGTGCATCACATACTTTTTCTTTGTTGTTCTTTTATTTTGCATACTACATTAAGTTACATTTATTAATGAGCAGTGATTATGTTAGGTTTCTTGTTATGTGCACCCATCTCCTTATGATGACAACAATTTACTTGAAGAAGTAATATTTCTTTTCATGAATTCTGGGGACTGAAGTCCACACATCTTATTGTTGCTGAGGCAGAGAGTTAGACAACAGATACAAATAGTACCTAGGACTAGACTAGACTAGACTAGAATACTAGTTGGAAAGAATACTTGCCAGGTGGTTCTTGACTTACAACACAATTGAGACTGGAGTTTCCATTTTAAGTTATTTGGTCATAGGTCAAGTTACCTAATTGTGCAACAATTTTTATGGTGGTCACTTAAAGAAATCCCATGGTTAAGTGAATGGATCTTCCTCAATGGGAATTTCCTTCTGGAAGTTGACAAAAAAGATTGCAAGCCATGATCATGTGTCTGGAGAATAGCGCAACCGGGTGTAAAGGTGAGTCAGTTGCCAAATTGCAAGCCCATGTCTGTGGAGGTGGTGTAATGATTGTACGTATGAGTACACATTGTAAGTGGCGTACGTCGTAAGTGGTAACTTTGAACCATTGTTAAATAAATGCTCACAAGTTGAGAACTAACTATACAGTCTTTCCCTTTAGGATAGCTATTGCTCATATTCAGAATATACTCTAGGATAGAAAGCCATAATGCAAAGATTCACATTAGTGATGTTGCATGGATAGACAGACAGGTATTTAGAAAGGAATTGGCATGGGTATAAAAAAAATCTCACGATGCTTTTCCACAAAGATTCAAATGGAAATAGCTACTTCAGAAATTTGTATTGTATTTTTCGCAACACTGAATACCACAATTACAATTTAAAAGCAGGCACAATGCAGAATAGCAAAACCAAACCAGCAACCTAAAATATGATCTTTTTGCTTTAATTGGGTAGAACAGTTGATAAAGACGATCAGACTTTATTTAATGGTCAATTAGCTGCAGTAGAAGCTCTTTTAGATCTTGCAATATGCCTAGAATGAATCATGAAAGTTGATGTGGGGCTGGTTTTTAACCTCTTTAGTTGCTCAACAAAACCAAGCTCCATCTGTCTATGTCTTTGTCAGATGGGGCGAGGGTGGGGAACATAATTGTTTTCAGTACATAATGTTCTATTTTGAGACAGGAAATGTCCACCTGCATTTTCTGTATGTCTATTTGAGTATGTGTACTCTTGAAATTAGTAACAGATAACTCCAGTTTAGCATGATCATGCCTGGAGGAATCTTCCTATCAATTTACATGTCACAGATTTCTTGACTGTCACTAAATATCAGGGATGTCAAACTCCCAAACCATGGGCTGGATGCGTCACACGCTGGCCATGACCACACCTAGGCCTGGTTTAGTAAAGGGGAAAAAAGTCATGACACGTTACATGACGATGCCATGACAACTTGAGTTTGACATCCCTGATAAACATGGTAAAAGATGCTGCTGATTTGGGCTTGGGACAAAATGCAAAACCATTTCAAATCAACATATATTAATTAACTATATCTGAGAAAAGAAAACACAATACAATCACCACAAGTCCCATAAGAGATTATTTTCAATAAATTAAAGAGTTTTCAAATTTATACTTGTCAAATAATCCATGAAAAAGTTTGTTAGTTGATGCCTTGAAAAAAATCAGTATGCTTCTTTATTTTGTTTGTTGTTTCTTATTTCCTTTCAAACAAAAATGAAAGTCAAGCCAAGTTAAGACAATAAGTGTGGTTGATCTATTTTTCTTAATCTATTAAAAAAAATATGGCTTGCATTATTATTCAGTAGCTGAGTTCATCCCTTATGTTTACTCATGGTTCAATGAACAATTTGCTGTTTTGTAGTTGATATATTAAGCCAAGAACATGGTTTAAAAACCATGCTTAGACTTACAAGTCATGCTAAACTATGATTTGATTAACAATGCTTTACTGAATAAATGTTTTTCAGTTGGCACGTGTCTGTTATGCAACATGTTAGGTCAAAATGAAACAAATCACATTAGGGTTTAATGTGTGGACGTAGATAATTTTTAAAAAGGGAAACACTATGGACCATTCTATTTTTGATAATTATCACTATGCCTCTAGCCTTTCTGGAGAACATTATACATATTGTTGTTGACATACAGAAATAGAGTACCCTAGAGAAAACAGATTACCTGGACCCATTTTAGTCAGGATTCAGACCTAGTCTAGGATGGAGAGACAGCACTGATCGTATTTATGGATAATTACTAGGATGAACAAGGGATGCGGTGGCTCAGTGGCTAAGATGCTGAGCTTGTCAATCAGAAGGTTGGCAGTTCAGCAGTTCGAATCTCTAGCACCGTGTAACAGGGTGAGCTCCCGTTACTTGTCCCAGCTACCACCAACCTAGCAGTTCGAAAGCATGTAAAAATGCAAGTAGACAACAGCCCTCCGTGCACCTTCGCCTTTTAGTCATGCCGGCCACATGACTATGGAGATGTCTTTGGACAGGTCTGGCTCTTCAGGTTAGAAACGGAGATAAGCACCGCCCCCTAGAGCTGGAAATGACTAGTATGCATGTGTGGGGGAACCTTTATCTTTACTTACTAGGATGAAGGAACTGTACCCCTCCTGGTGATGTTGGACCTTCTTAACAGTGTTCAAAAACATCAACCATGGTATCCCTCTGGACCACCTGTAGATTTGGAGGTTGGCGACACTACTTTGTAATGTTCATTCTTAATAGGCAGTTCCAAACTTGAGTACATGTGAAAGTAACCCAACGTGGGAGACATATGGTGTGCACAGAAGGGACTCCAGGCTGACCACCTCTAAAGTTTCATTCAAGATTGTCCCCAACTGTAATCCTGGAAAATCTTTAGCAAGTGGTGCAGAAAAGGCTGCAGGCTAGTTGCTATTGGCACACACAGCAGAAAATCCTTCAATAGTGGAAGCCATCCAATTTGATCAGCACAAAGAAGTCCACAGCTTGTTCCTTTGCCTTTATAGTTAGAAGCAAAGGGACTGCATCCCCCTCCCCCCCAAAAAAGCAGCTTTCAATTTATTAATGACTGGAAATCTCTTATGAGTTTTTGCTGAAGAAAAAAAAAGCAATGAAGTTGGATTTATGAGTTTAATTATTAGAAAAGGTAAATTATAGTGGGGGGAATTATGTTGCAACCTTAGAGAAAGAGGGTAAAATGTAAATGAACTTGTAACTGCTGAAAGCTACTTCTTTATAATTTTTTTCTTTTCTTTTCTCTGTTTCTTTGCTCAGCTGATAAGGAGGAGAACCCTGTGGCTTAGTGGTTAACACATCTGCCTAATATGTAATACAGCCCAGGTTCGAATCCCAGTAAGGGTATGGCTAGCTGATGAGAGCTAAATAGCTTGAAATAGATCTATACTAGTCTCCCTTTATTTATTTATTAGCACAAATACAACACAAATGTAACAAAGGCAACAGTAAAAATATTGGGTTTCTGTCTGGATGGTCTCTTGTGACGAGCCGATGGACAGAGAATGGAAGCAGTAAGCTTCCTCCCATATTTGGGCATACCAGGGGTTGTAACACTAATTACATACCTATTTCCCTGGCTCAGCTGATAAGGAGGAGAACCCTGTGGCTTAGTGGTTAACACATCTGCCTAATATGTAATACAGCCCAGGTTCAAATCCCAGTAAGGGTATGGCTAGCTGATGAGAGCTAAATAGCTTGAAATAGATCTATACTAGTCTCCCTTTATTTATTTATCAGCACAAATACAACACACACACACACACACACACACACATGTTGTATTTGTGCTGATAAATAAATAAAGGGAGACACAAATACAGCACAAATACAACACAAATGTAACAAAGGCAACAGTAAAAATATTGGGTTTCTGTCGTGATGGTCTCTTGTGACGAGCCGATAGATAGAGAATGGAAGCAGTCTGCTTCCTCCAATATTTGGGCATACCAGGGGTTGTGACACTAAATACACACATGTATGTATGTATGTATGTATGTATGTATGTATGTATGTATGTATGTATGTATAATTTACAGCCAGTTCTGAAGCTGATTGTGTGCATCTACAGTATTCATTTTTTTTCCAGGATTCACTCTTAGAAACACTACAATATTTCAATCTTTTCTTTTCAAAATGTCTGTATGGATATCCAGCAGAAAAACAGAATCCTATGTGAGTGTAGGAATTGCTTTCGCACAAGCTGGGAACCCATACAGGAAGATTTTTCAAGCATCTTCCCTGCCTGCTTGTGACCATCTTGTGTGCAATTTCCTGAAAAGGTGGGTCAGATGTGCTGAGTCACCAAGTTAATAAGCAACAGCATCAATTTTCTCAAGACAATTCAGAACACAGGCAAATGTTCACAGAGCAGAGCAGCATGTAAAGAGTTAACAGCTGCCATGTCATCTACGCCAGAACTAATTCAATAATGTACATGAGAGCAGCATGAAATGGCTCTTGGCATTCATTTATTTCATGTTTGAATTTGGTTAAAGTAATTAGTAGAAATAAATCAAATCCAGCAGTTCCAATTATATGGTGCTTGCAGATGTTGTATATAGAACTCAGCAGCATGGAAGTTTGAAGCTTAAAATGTACTTGAGACAATGCTAAAAAAATGTGGGTTTCCCCTCCCCCTCAGCACTTTTGCATACCTACTAAAAGAGGAAGGGGTGAAAAATCACATTGTTCTAATGGGAGCTAACAGTTACAAACCAAGATAGAATATGCCACAAATGGTGTTTTAATTGCAACTAGCCAATAACCCAGCGTTGCCTGGGTATTTATTTATAGGGGGAAAATGTCTGGACCAAATGTAATTTCTAATGTTGGATTTCCCCCCTTACCATAGAGAGCTCTCTTGTGGACTACTGTGAAGCCATTACCATGGCAACTGCACTGCGCTGTACAGTAGAAGTCTGTATGGCACAACAGGCTGTATCTTAACAGAACCACACCCTGAGGGGTGTTAGGGGTGTCTTACCCCCAAAGTATTTTTTTCCAGAGAGTAAGTCATCTGTGTACCAAGTTTGGTTGAAATTGCTTGAGGCGCTCTAGAGTAATGCTGGAACACACACACCAGAGGTGGGTTGCACGTGGTACACCCCGGTACACGAGTACCAGAGCCTGCTCAGAGTACCGGATACCGTTCCGGTACGGTGCTCCGGAGGCCCACCCGCCAGTCGAGCTCCTTACCTGTCTTTTAAGAATTCTGCTCTTTTTTTTTTTTAAATATATATTTTATTATGTTTTCATTCTATACAATCACATATTCACTATGCTTAATCAGGGCATATAACATTGAATAATAAACACGGCCCTCACTTATATAGAAAATGCCCTCTACAATACAAACCCAGTATACCACCTTAGCCTGCCATACACCCTCTTTCAACCCCCTCCAACTTTCATTCTTCCTTCTCACACACCCCTCTACGCCTACTTCCCCTCCCCTTCTTTCTAACCTTAACCCTATCACTCCCTCTCCATTCCCTCCCTCCCTTCTCCTCCTCCTCTCTCTCACCCTCTCCACCCTCCTTCTTCTTTCACTCGACTCTTTCCTTCGGTATCTATTACCTTCCAGTATATTCGGTTTGTTCTATTTTCGCACTAACATTGAAAAGCCACAGTATACAAATACAATCATGGAATTTAACACATATTGTATTTCCCCCCTCCCCCTAAATCCCCACCTCCCTTCCCTCCCCCCGACTTCCCAAAGACCATACGTGGTATAATTTTTGAACAATCACAGTCTAAAATATCTCTACATTGAACTCAGCTTCTTACTGTTACCCAAATTTTAAACAATTTAAATTATTACTGATACTAAGCATAAGCTATCTGGAGTTTCTTAGTCCCATATTTACTTTTTATGTAATCAATCCACTTTTTCCAGTCTCGTTTATATCTCTCGTTTGAATGTTCTTTGAGATATGCTGAGATTTTGGCCATTTCGGCTAAGTTCATAACTTTCAAAGTCCATTCTTGAATTGTAGGTAAATCTTTCTTCTTCCAATACTGCGCCACCAAGAGTCTTGCTGCCGTTATTAAATACAGAATCAAATTAGTCTCTGCTACTGTAAAATCAATACATATACCCAGTAAAAACAACTGGGGGGTAAATTTTATCCTTCTTTTAAAGATGTTTTGCAGGATCCACCATATTTTTATCCAAAATGCCTTAACATTACGACATGTCCACCATATATGAAAATATGTAGCATCACAAGAACCACATCTCCAACATTTAGGTTGAACATTTGGATACATAGAGGCAAGCTTTTTAGGATCTAGGTGCCATCTATAAAACATCTTATAAAAATTTTCTCTGCTCTTCTGCGCATCCGCATGGCACATACAGTGCCTGCGCGATGCTCCGCAGAGCAGCTGGAGCATCGCAGAGGCTTGCGGGGGCACTAAGATGCATGCATGTGCTGCACTGGTTGGAACGGGATCCGGAACCCACCACTGACACACACACACACACACAAACAGAGCCAGATAGATAGATAGATAGATAGATAGATAGATAGATAGATAGATAGATAGATAGATAGATAGATATAGATAACATAGTCCTCTTGTTAGATAGGAAAGAAAATGAGAAACTACCCTGTTTCCCTGAAAACAAGACCTCCCAGGTTAATAAGGCCAGTCTGCTTTTGAGCACATGCACTAAAATAAGCCCTCCCCCTGAAAATAACCCCTCCCTGAAAATATTGCAACATAGCAGCAGCCATGAGGTGACCACGCCCGCTGCAGCTCAAAAATAATAAACCTCCCCCAAAATAAAGCCAAGTGCTTATTTTGAGGGTCAAAAGAAAATAAGACCCGGTCTTATTTTTGGAGAAGTAGAAAGTAACGGAACAGTAAGAATGAAGTTTAGCTGTAATTTGGATGTAGAATGAACAACTTCAGAAGATACAATCTTAGCCTATATCACAGAGCCTAGACACATTTTTTAATTAGTCAAATCATAGTCTGGGGATAGAAAGGCACAAATGGTATGTTGATTTTAAAGGCACATATTGCTTGACTTTGAAACCAAGATGCTATTTTGCTTTTGCTTTTTGTTTTGTTTTAGCAATAGCAATAGCAGTTAGACTTATATACCACTTCATAGGGCTTTCAGCCCTCTCTAAGCGGTTTACAGAGTCAGCATATTGCCCCCAACAACAATCCGGGTCCTCATTTTCCCCACCTCGGAAGGATGGAAGGCTGAGTCAACCCTGAGCCGGTGAGATTTGAACAGCCGAACTGCAGAACTGCAGTCAGCTGAAGTATGAGCCGAGGTGGCACAGTGGTTAGGGTGCAGTACTGCAGGCCACTTCAGCTGACTGTTATCTGCAGTTCAGCGGTTCAAATCTCACCGGCTCAGGGTTGATTCAGCCTTCCATCCTTCCAAGGTGGGTAAAATGAGGACCCAGACTGTGGGGGCGATATGCTGACTCTGTAAACTGCTTACAGAGGGCTGAAAGCTCTATGAAGCGGTATATAAGTCTAACTGCTATTGCTAACTGCTATTGCTAAGTAGCCTGCAGTGCTGCATTTAACCACCACCTCTTACTTTATATTTCACACACATTTATGACAATTCTTTCCTTTCAGGCTAAACAACTCAGGCAAAGTACAGAAAAGGAATGAGAGATAAGGAACAGAAGAAATGAAAAGAAATAGCAATAACACTTAAATTTAGATACTGCTTCATAGTGCTTTAAAGGCCTCTCTATTAAGCAGTTTACAGAGTCAGCCTATTGTCCTCAACAATCTGGGTCCTCATTTTACCCACCTCTAAAGGATGGAAGGCTGAGTCAACCTTGAGCCCGGTGAGATTTGAACTGCCGAAGTGCTGGCAGCTGGCAAGGAGCAGAACTAACCTGCAGTACTGCACTCTAACCACTGCACCACCACAGGTCATATTAAATGAAAGATGGTAGAAAAGAAAAAGAAATGTAGCTTACCCTAGTATTCATTATGCCTCTCACAGGTTTTCATCCTTCCATGTGTAAAAAATATAACAACTATATACTAAAATATTTGGATCGAAAGACTGAATCTGTATTAAAAATTGATACAAAAATTGATAGAATACGACCACCTCGTTGGCTCTGAAACATTTTCTTGCTTAAAAAATGGAAATGTTGCACACTTTAGTACTACAAGTCTTCTTTTCCCCCCACAATAACAAAAAAAAATCCTTTTTTAAAAAAGAAAGATGAGAATGGGATGGAACAAGTGGATTGGCAATTCTTGGGGGAAATGCTTAAGGACAAGTATCTTTTTTTGAATCATTAACATATAAATCAGTCCTAGGGTGCATCAAGAGAGGAATAGTACCACAAAATGTGTGAAGTATTAGTATCGTATATATCACCTTGGTGAGATCAAACCTGGACTACTGCATCCAGTTCTGGTTATCATGATACAAAAAATGATGATGAGACTCTTGAAAAAGTCCAGAAAAGAGCAATAAAGATAATTAAAGGACTGGAGGCTAAAACATAGGATGAATGGTTGCAGGAATTGACTATAACAAATCAAATGAAGAGAAGGACTTATAGTCTTTTGATACTTGAAAGGGTGTCACAAAAAAGAGGGTGACAATTTATTCTCCAAAGCACTTGAGGGTAAAACAAGATGTAATCAGAGGTGGGTTGCTGCTGGTTTGGGCTGGATCGGCCGTACCAATAGTAGCAGTGATGGGAGGCTCCACCCACCCACCTGGACACTTCTGCATATGCGCAAAAGCATCGTGCACATGCGGAAGCACGGAGGTGCACGCCTGAACCGATAATAAAAAGATTAGCAACCCACCTTTGGATGTAATGGATGGAAATTTGTCAAACAGAGATCCAACCTAGAACTAAGAAGAAATTTCTTGACAGTGAGAATAATTAATCAGTGGAATGACTTCCTTTCAGAAGTTGTTTATAGAGGTTTTTTAAAAAGAGATTGGATAGCCATTTGTGCAGATGGGTAGAGGCCTCTTGCTTGGGTAGAGGATTGTACAATAAGACCGCCAGTGTCCCTGTTATTCTGTATTCTGTATAATGGTTGGGTCCTGCTTTCAAAAAATCTTCAGGCAGACTTCTACTGGAAATGCTCCAGAGCCTCTAGATCAGGGGGTGTCAAACTCAATTTCATTAAGGGCTGCATCAAGGTTGTGTTTGACCTGAGGGGGTGGGGGGGAATGGCCAGGGTGGGCATGGCTTCGACATCACTCATGCCAGGGGCACCTGTGGTGGCCAAGTGCTAAGGCAGGACTCCCCTCAGGACCTCCCTCCCTCTCATTATAATCTCCTTCCTTTCTTCCTTTCTTCCTTTCTTCCTTTCTTCCTTTCTTCCTTTCTTCCTTTCTTCCTTCCTTCCTTCCTTCCTTCCTTCCTCATTCTCCTTCCTTCTTCCTATTCTCTCTTTCCTTATTTTTCCCTCCTTGCTCTCTTCCCATCTTTCCTTCTTCTTCTTTCCCTTTCTCCTCTCCTGAAACATTTCTCCTTTTGTTTTGTTTTTAGTTTGTTTTGCTAGCCCTCTGCCAGCAAAAACAGAGCCCATGTTTGGCTGCAACAGCCTCCTGCAGCCCTCTTCTAGAGAAAAGAGAGCTGGGGTGTGTATCTTTTTGCTGGCCGAAGTTGCAGGAGGCCATCAGGGCCAAAAATAGGGCTTGAGAGGGCCATATGAGGCCCCACTAAGCTCTGTTTTTGCTGGCAGAGGCACCACGGGTCAGTGCTTTGCTGTTTCCAGGGTGGCCCCACAGGCCAGATTTAAGCACCCCATGGACCCTCCCATGAGCCTTGAGTTTGACGCCCCTGCTCTAGATTTTCTGGACCAACTTTTAGGTTGGACAAGTTTAGATTAGGTGACTTCCAAGGTTTTCTTTAAAAAAATGATTCCATGCTCTTTGAATAAAATATCTCAGAGGAAAAAATAAGTGCTATGATAGGTTTTCCCCCCAGTTTTCCACAATCATGGTGTGCACCATGATAGCTTATCTTGTTGCTCTGTACTGGTGAAGCATTGGATTCAATTCTATAAATAATCAATGGGCAGAAAAGATGTAAATCTTAAAATATTAACGGAACAGAATGTTCTGCGTATGATAGTTACAAAGCTGAGAGTGCTCTTTTCCCAGCATAGGAAAATGTCTTCCGGGGTACACATGCTTTTAATAAAATAAGAGAAAGGGTATCTATTAAATCAAATGACAAGTTTTAAATATTGTTATATGCAAACTAAGTTTGAAACATGGAAGATGGTTTGGGAAGTAGAATGACGAGAAGGAGCTAGGTGGTTGTTGTTAGTTGTGAAGTCATGTCCAATCCATCACAAACCCATGGACAACGTTCCTCCAGGCCTTCTTGACCTCTGCCATCCACTGGAGTCCATTTAAGCTCACACTTACTGCTTTGGTGACTCCATCCAGCCAGCTCATTCTCTGTCATCCCTTTCTTCTTTTGCCCTCAATCTTTCCCAGAATTAGGCTCTTCTCCAGTGAGTCCTTCCTTCTCATTAGGTGCCCAAAGTATTTGAGTTTCATCTTCAGGATCTGGCCTTCTAAAGAGCAGTCAGGGTTTATCTCCTCCAGGACTGACCAGTTTGATCGCCTTGCAGTCCAAGGGAGTCGCAAGAGTCTTCTCCAGCATCATAGTTCAAAGGTCTCAATTCTTTGGAGCTCAGCCTTTTTTATGGCTCAATCTTTACAGCCATATATTGCAACTGGGGAAACCATAGCCTTCACCATACACACTTTTGTGGGCAGGGAGATAGCTCTTGTTTTTTAGTATGCTGTCTAGATTTGCCATAGCTTTCCTCCCCAGGAGCAAGTGTCTTTTAATTTCTTGGCTGCAGTCTCCATCTGCAATGATCTTGGAGCCCAGGAAAATAAAATCTGTCACTACCTCCATTTCTTCCCCATCTATTTGCCAGGAATTGGGAGGGCTGGGTGGGTTAGAAAGTTCCTATTTTAAACCTTGCTTTTGTAACATCTCTTCTAAATGATGGATTTACAGCACCTAAACTGGACAATATCCTACAGTGCTGAGCCAAAGGTGGGATCTCTGGCCTTGGAAGATATTTGTTGTAGGTTGAAAAATCATATAATAACCCAGCAGGAAAAAGGCAAGGGCAAACTTCTTCTGAAAAGTTTTGCCAAAAATCCTACAGGAGAGGAACTTGCCAGGAATCAGTGGGTATCCATTGATTGGAAGATGTGTTATAGTCTCTTTCCTTTTTTTGATGTTCTGAGTTGCTGCTGTGTGTTGGTACTCATCTGAATAATGTTTTTATGCCTCTTACACCAATATTATTCAGACAAATATAAATGAGATGTGGTGGTGCAGTGGTTAGAGTACAATACTGCAGGCTACTTCTGCTGCCTGCTGGTTGCCTGCAATTTGGCAGTTTGGATCTCACCAGGCCAGTGGTGGATTTCACATTTTTTAGAACCTCTTCTGTAGGTGTGGCCTATTTTGTGGGAGTGGCTTGCAACCATGTGACCGGGTTGGCATGGCCAACTTGTAAAATGTGGTGAAACTCACTTAACAATGCTCTTGCTTAGCAACCAAAATGTTGGCTCAGAAACTCTGGTATTTGAAGCACGCAACTCTTAAAGCTGTCAAGTTACAAGACCCTTGCACCCCTAACCCTTTAGGGAAAAAAACCCAGGGGTGTTCAAACTTGACAGCTTTAAGATTTGTGGACTTCAACTCCCAGAATTCCTCCTCTCACTCTTCATCTTGATGATGTACAGACAGGCGGGGGAGGGAGCTAGAACCGGTTCTAAATGGCACAGTAGATTTGTGGAACCTCTTCTATAGAAGAGGTTAGAACTGGCAGGAACCCACCTCTGCCCCAGGCTCAAGATTGACTCAGCCTTCCATCCTTCCGAGGTGGGTAAAATGAGATTGTTGGGGCAATATGCTGACTCTGTAATCTGCTTAGAGAGCCCTGTGAAGTGGTATGTAAGTCTAGAGCTATTGCTATAAATGTACTGCAGCAAGTCAGAAAACTAAAAAAAAGAAAAGAAAATAGAAGAAATTACAGTATTAAAGTTATACCGTACTTATGGGACTTTTCAAAACTTACAATACAAACATGGGATTTAAAAACTATAATTTAATATATGAAAGGTCCGAAATCCCCACAAGAATGAAAACAATCTTTTCATTATTTAATATATTTATAAGAAATGCAATAAAAAAGAAAAAAAACCCTTCAACTATACATAACAAACTTATGAAAATATGATGAAACCAGAATGTTTTTGATCAAAGACTTATGCACTTTGAACTAGAAAACAAATACGAGAAATTAATATCATATATGATAACTGCAGCAAGATTACCGTTCCAGATGTACAAAGATAGAAGAACAGTGAAATATCCACAGTGGAAGACTGCATTATAAAATTGTTGGAATTTACAGGAATGATGAAATTGACCAGCATGGTCAGAGGAGAAATGATATAGACCTTTTGAAAGACTGGAAACCTCGTATGGACTTTTTGTTGAAAGAAGGAAAGACTGTATTGATTGCATTGATAAGAATTTGAGTGGGGGAGGGTTAACAGGGAGGAGGAAAAAAAAAGGAGGGAAGGGAAGTAACAAAATCACCATCAATCAAAGGCAGTTTTACTTGGAACAGCTTACATCCTTCAACAATATATTCAACACTATCAAACAACAACAACTGCCTTATCCCAAGCCCTTGCGGAGGACTCAACACATGGATTAAAAATGCCAAACCAGTCTAAACATCTGGCCTATTGTGTAACTTACCATAACAATAACAGTGTACATTAAGAGCTAGCAATGACTGATGAAGAAAGAGATCTTGGAGTAATGGCAAATAATGCAATTAAGGTATTCACACGGTATACATTCATTGTAAAAAAAAAGGTGAACAGCATGTTAGACATAAAAGAAATGGGACTGAAAATAGTCCCATAATATCATGATGCCCTTCTATAAATCAATGAGAGAGCATCTGGTTTGTGTGTGTTGTGAACATTTCTGGTCATGACATCTCAAAAAGGATATAAGGGCACTAGAGACGGTCAGGGGAATCAACTAAGTTGGTGAAGCGGTTGGAGAACTTCCCCATGTGGAAACGTAACATTTAGAGTTTTTTGATCTAGAAAGAAGGTGAATTAGATGAGACATGATGGAGGTATACAAACTTGTGTATGGTGTAGACTTAGTTTGGTGTAGTGGTTAAAGCATCCTGCTAGAAAGCCAGAGATGATTAAGTTCAAGTCCTGTCTTAGCCATGAAAGCCAATGGGTGACCTTAGGCCATTCGCTCTCTCCCAGCCCTCTCACTTCACAGGGTTGTTGTCGGGGCAAAAATAGGAGGAGGAAGATGTATTGGATCTGTTCACTACCTTGAGCTATTTGTAAAAATAATAAAGGAGGGATTAAAAAAAACAACCAAAGTGGACAAGGAAAAGCTATTTCCCTCTTCCCAAAGAACTAGAACTCAGTGAAACAGAATCTTGGGAGAATCAGGACAAAAGGATTTTTTTTTCAATGTAAAATGCACAATTAAACTTTTGTACTTGCTACTATAAGATGTGGTGCTGGCTATCTGGCTTTAAAAAAGGGGTAGCACCAATTCATGAAAGTCATGGGGATCAAAGTCTATTAGCTGTGATGGCACTGCGACTACCTCTGAAGATTTTCTGGAAGGCTAGTGTGCTTCCTTGTGTAGTTGGTTGGCTGCTGTGAGAACACACCACTGGATTAGAGTAGAGTAGAGTAGAGTAGAGTAGAGTAGAGTAGAGTAGAGTAGAATAGAATAGAATAGAATAGAGTTGGAATGGACCTTGGAGGGCTTCTAATCCAACCCAGGGAGGAAACACTATACCATTTCAGACAAATGGTTATCCAATCTCTTCTTAAAAACTTCCAGTATTGGAGCATTCACAACTTCTGGAGGCAAGCTGTTCCACTGATTAATTGTTCTAACTGTCAGGAAATTTCTCCTTAGTTTTAAGTTGCTTCTCTCCTTGATTAGCTTCCCCCCTTTGCTTCTAGTCCTACCTTCAGGTGGTTTGAAGAATAGTTTGACTCCCTCTTCTTTGTGGCAGCCCCTGAGATATTGGAACACTGTTATTATGTCACCCCTAGACTAGATGAGTCAAATGTCCAATCCAGCAGAGCACTTCTTATGTTGTTTTGAAGACATTTGAATTTGTCACTAATGAGGAGGGGAAACGTTTAAAGTTTTGTAGTTGGCATGAGGCACAGCTTAATCCAGAATAAATAATTCTCAAAATCAGATTCATGCTAATAAGAAAGGCACCTTTAGCCAACTCTTATAACAACAAGAGTCAAAATGAGGTTGTCGGGTCAACTATCCTTTATTTCCAATGGATTCCTAAATATATTTTACTTACCAGTCTTGTACAGCATTGAAAGATTCTTCATTGGTGATGTCATACATTAAAATGAAGCCCATAGCGCCCCGATAGTAGGCTGTAGTAATTGTCCTATATCTCTCTTGACCTGCTGTATCCTAAAACCATGAAATATCAATAGTTAATGTCTAATAATAAGTAGTGAAATTCAACACTTACATCAGCCCCATACTGATGGCATTTCAAAATATTATTTTCAACAAAAATAACATTTCAGGAGACCAAACACCCTTTTCCACTGTTTGATAGTTATATGTATGGTATATCTAGGCAAAAGCTGGAACTAAGTTACTTCAGATCATGGATCTTGAAGTCATTGTTAGCTTCCATTGCTTCAACTGTGATTTATTTTCATCTGATAAGTAAGTGGTGAGTCTCAATATGAAATGATAAGCCCAAAGATATTCAAATGCACGTGAGAAAATAAGCCTTCAGCCATCTTTATCTGTCAACATATTTGATGTTGACTGCATTTTGGGGCAAATTACAAATTATATTAGAGCCATGGCAAAGACATTTGCTTCTCCATTGCAAGGTCCCCTGGAGGGCAGATTTCATCACAGAAATATCAAGAGGGGAAAGTATGTAATATCTTTTCCTTGAGAAGAGTTTTCTCCCTCATTAAAGTTGCTTTTATTCTTCTGGTAGGTCTGGTAGGTGATGGTTAAGTGTAAATGGAAAATCATATGGGAAGAATAACATTTAGTACAACTTTCTTACAACTTCTGCGCATGTGGCATTTGTTCTGCTCCAGGTTTATACAGGTAGTTTGCAACTTATGATCACAACTAAGCCCAAAATTTCTATTGTTAAGTGACTTTTACTCCATTTTATGACTTTTCTTGCCACAAATGTTCAGGGAATCACTTAAGCAGTTGTTAAGTTAGTAACATGGTTGTTAAGTGAATCTGACTTCCCCATTGACTACTTGTCAGAAGGTCGCAAAAGGTGATCCTAGGACCCTGAGACACTGAAACTGTCATACATATGAGACAGTTGCCTGTCTCTTATGTATGGCATCTGAATTTTGATCATGTGACCACAGAGGTACTGCGATAGTCATAAGTGTGAACATGGTCATAAGTGTGAAAATGGTCATGTCACTTTTTTCAGTGCTGTTGTAACTTTGAATGGTTACTTAATGAACTGTTATAAGTTGAGGACTACTGTTCTTAATTCACTTCTGCTTTGTTTTCAAAATCTTGGGCTCCACTGAATTTGGATGTGGAACATTATTCCCACTGAGTGGAACTCCCATCTCCCAGATTTGGAGCATCCTGTTATTTTGTCACCAGTCACATTTCTTTTAATGAAAGGATGACACTGTGATGCCTGCAGGCACTCTATAAAGCCCCAAGGAGTATGATGATGTTGGATACTGTTTTATGCTGTCACACTAGTTGGTGAGAGGAATCATTGGTTGGTTGGAGGTTCTCATATGATGAGACAAATCACTAATTAACCTGATTCCAACATACAAACTTTAGATGCTGTTATAGAAGTTATCTTAGCTACAGTTCACACTTCCTAGAATTTCTTTTTACATAAAGAGGCCAGTTAAATTTTATTATAAAGTACTGTATGGGAAACTGTGTGTTTGCACCCATGGCTATGTTACTGGAGGAGGAGGAGGAAATTGTAATCCAAACAGCTGGATGGTGCTGAATAAACAAATAACATTTGTTTGTCTTCAGGCAGTTTTGTCTAACTGCAGTTTTATCTAGTTACAAAACAAAGACTTTCCCAAAATGCAGCATTGCTTATATAAGTCTGTTAAATAGGCTTTACATTAATTTTTCCCTGATGCACATTTAAATAGGTTTTACAGATTATATATCTCCTCTGTCCCAATTATTGCATTCATATTCATGAATTGTTCCTGCAACATTAAACAAATGTAACCATAAGAAGAAAATGTCCAGTGTATTGCAGAGTCCATTGTCATGAACGACACCTTCATTACAATTGATGTACATGGGGAAATGTCATAGTAGATAGTCCATACACAAGGTATTTCTGGAAAAAATTAACCAAGTACTTAAATTTCATTTATGACAAAATGCTTTAGTGACAACTGATACATTCATAATTTATTAGAACCATGTGAAGAACTAGTGTGAACATGAATGCAATTAAATATGACTTCATTTACTATGCTAACATTTTGCCATCAATTTCCCTGCTCAGTGAACTTTGCAGTCCTTTTGTTGCATGTTGTATGTCTAGTTATTATGCTAATAGACCATTCAGAATAATTAATTCCATATTTCATTTATACTTCTTACTAAAAATTAATCCTGATTTTTTTCATTAAATCTTGACATAGGTTTCTATGGAAAACCAGTTAGGTTATCAATTCAATCTTCCTTATTCATTGGTGCTAATTTACCCACTGATCAGATTATTCTAACACTGAAATGCCATGGTCCCTTTCTACTTTCAGAGTAATTTTCTAAGCAAAAGTCTAACAGCATACAATAAGCCTGACAAATATTGATAAAAACGTGCCCTATTTTCCATTATGATGTTACCATGGCAATCCATCTTTTTCCTGGTTGAATGGTGAAAATGCATAAAGATTTTTGAAGGAGCTTTTTCTTTTCTTTGGTACCAGACAGTCAGTCGGGTGTTGTAATTGTAGCTATAGATACACACCATACAGAAAGCGCATAATAAATGTCCTTTGATAATGATTGCTGTTGGGTATGTAGTGATGATTCATGTAGAAGTAAAGCTAGAAGAATCTAATTTTTACTCTAAATCAGGTGGTCGTTTACTCAATTGTAAGTCTTGCTGTACTAGTGAATATGCTTATAAATATACATAGGTCTTATAATCGAATTGTATGTATATATACATATACGTACAATTCGATTATAAATATCCCATGTTTCTCCAAAAATAAGAGAGTCTTATTTTCCTTTGACCCCCAAAATAAGCATTTGTCCTTATTTTGGGGGAGGTCTTATTATTTTTAGGTGCAGGAGGCCCCTTAACCTCAGCCCACGGCCCGCGGATCAGCTGATCCAGAGAGGACCAGAGGTTCTGTTTCTGTTTTTGGCACACTCTTGCCAGCCCTAGCGTCGCTGGGCCTGCCACCCTTTTTGCGGCTGCCACTAAGAAAAGGGGCGCAGTAGCTAGAGTTTGCGGGAGTGTCCTTTGCGAAGCTGTTCTGCATGGATGGCAGGTGCATATGGGACAGATGGGGCATATTACCCTCCTTCCCCCCAGGATATGGCAGGGACTGGCTGCACTTGTGTTTAAATATTTTAGGGGAGGGCTTATTTTCAGGGAGGTCTTATTTTAGTGCAAGCCCAATTGGACTTATTCTCCAGGGAGGTCTTATTTTGGGGAAAACAGGGTATATAGGACTACAGCCTGACAATTCAATCTCAAGAAAGCTTGCTTATAAGTAAAATTCCTCTCAAGACCAAAACTGCTCATAAGACACCAGCATCCCTATCCGCAATAGGCTTGTGAATCAGCAATTGCTCCTTTGTTTAACAATTTGCCAATTCCAAAATATTTCAAGGTTTTGCTTAAAATCCTTAGTTAAGACAAAGTGTTTAGTCAAGATTTACTGACAGTTTTATGGCACAAGTCCCAGTTTCTCATAGTGCAAAGCAGGAAACATCAATAGCTGGGTTCATATATCATGTTTAGCCAAAGTTGAACAAACCACATTATCTCTGAACATGTTCCTGGGATCCAGTCATGCAATTTGGGATTATTGTTTATCCCAATTCCCAAAGCTTGATGCAGGAAATCAAACATTACAGCAATCTATAACAACAGATAAAATATGCTAGCTTTAGCTAAAAACAATAAAATCCAAAGAAAGGCAGTGTTCACTCTCGACTAATAATAATCCCATTTTCACACTGATTATTTTCAGAATTAAGAAGTCTCTCATAGTGTTAAATTGGAATGTAATCTCTAATTTAAAGTCCACTTCTACTTTCTGAAGAAGCAGATAAGAAACTTTATCCTCTAGTTCTCAGAAATATAACCTAGGAGATGAATCTGTTTCTGTGGGGTATTCAAACTGAATCATACTAAAAACAGATAAGTCCTTGACTTACGACCACAATTGAGCTGAATTTTTCTGTTTCTAAGTAAGACAGTTGTTGAGTGAATCACTGCAGTTTTTAAATTAGTAAAATGGTTGTTAAGTGAATCGGGCTTCCTCACTGATAGTTTGTCATAAGGTCACAATATGTGATCATATGACCTGGGACCATCATAAAGATGAGTCAGTTGCCAAACATCTGAATTTTGATCACATGACCATGGGGATGCTGCAATGGTCATAAGTGTGAAAAACAGTCATAAGTCACTTTTTGATGTTGTAATTTTGAAGGATCACTAAATGAATTGTTGTAAGTCGGGGACTACATGTACTTCTCAGCATCAAAATAAACTAACTGAATTTTTAAATTAAAAATTCTAGCAGGTTAGCCAGAAAGAGAGGTTAGTATTCTATGCAAATACTTTCCCACGTTTTCTGCAGAGAAATATCCAGGCATTTAGCCTTCTGAGCTAGCATAATCCAAGCACAACTTTATTCCCTAAACAAGGACAGTATCAGGTCTGAAAGCCATCTTTTGCATTGGGCCTTAAGGCCTGCCACATTTAATGCTGTGGGAAATTGGGAGGGGAGATTATAGGGAGTGTAATAGATATAGTCAAAATAGCATTCCTTTCTCAGAAACTCAAGGACATCTTGCCCTGCACCTGGAGTGGTGTGACTGGGAGGCATCTCCAGTTGGAATGGTGCCTGATTGGACCATGTGATGGACACATGGGTCCTGGGCAGGGACTTGGACTTTCATTTGGGTGGAAACTTTTAGATTTGGGTTTTCCCAGATTTGCCAATATGACATCTCTAGTAAAATGGAACTTTGAGGAAACACAAGCCTTGGAGTCTTCTAGTCCAACCCCCTGCCTAGGCAGGAAACCCTATACCGTGTGTGTGTGTGTGTGTGTGTGTGTGTGTGTGTGTGTGTGTATGTATGTGTGTGTATATATGTTTTAAATGGACCAAGGTCACCCGCAAGTTGGTATGTTTCATTCATACTATATATATGGTCCATTTAAAAGGTATTACAAATGAAACTGACAAATATGAATCCAGAAAAAAATTCTATGCCAGACAGGTGTTGGCATTCCTGCTTCACTGAAAGGGTGCAGAACAATATATGGAGTCAAAATTCAATCTTCATTTATTAATAAGTCAAAGTAAAAAATGAGATACTTTTTCATATACTACAAAGGTGATATAACATGCAGGAGTGACTCGTATTGTATTGGGCATAATTCCTTTATAAAATCCATGAATTCCTTCTTTCCTCCACGTTCTATGGATGACATCAAGTACTCCAGAGTATCTGTTGTGCTGATCCTGGAGACGTGCCCTCACAACCTGATATGGGTATATTGCTGTGACAGCAAATATTTGGGATAATGCTGCCATGGTAATATATTTAAAGTGTTCCATTTCATATATGATGGTCTAGTTTTATATTTATTATATCGGGATTTTAAATTTTCATAAGCCATAAACTGAAGGGCTCCATGTGAGATTCCAAACAGACCAGGCACAAATACCTTATATAGCCCATGTATACCTTCATGCCTGTATATTTTAATAAGAGCATCAAACATTCCTTCTTTGACAGGTCAGCACCAGCTTCATATAGGCTAGACATAGTGGTGGAATTATTAATAAGGTCTACATGATAGGAATCAGAGAGAAGAAAACATATTTCTTCAGTGATTGCATTAATAGAAAACCATCCCATGGATGGCCTAGCCTCCAATTATTTCAGCAATGCTTTGATACCATCTGAGTTCAACTATGTTATGAACAACTTGTAAAATTCTCCAGAGATAAAATCACTCAGATTCATGTAGGATCAGTATCACTTTGGGAAATGTTTTGTCTAGGGTATTTATCACACTCTAATAATATCTTTTTGAATAAGTTCTATTACTTTTCCTATAAGGTAGCAGTTAAGACTCTTACAGCACTAATTATGTGTAGGATTCTTTCATGCCTTGGTTAATAAGAGCATCAAAGAATACCATCCTAATGTTTCTTTGCAAAAGATACATTGGGGTCTCACCCCTAATGCTTAAGATTGCCACTGGACCTATCCATTTTTGAACTTCATTTATTATCTAGCATTGAGCAAAGCCTGTAAAGATGGTGGTAGCACTGTAGCTCTTAGAGGAAATAGGTTAGATATGGAGATTCTGACCCACTGAATGCATTGAGAAGCAGACCACAGAAAGTTGACTTTTTTGTAACTTCTGTCATTTTTTCATGACTTAAGATTTTCTTAATGATAGCATCTTGTTGGAGCTCTTGCATTGTAGGAGGGAACTATTGCTTAGAACCACTATTTGAGGAATATGTATTATACTAGGAAACATCTGTTCAACCAATTGAGAACTTTCTTTACTTAATAGTACATGTCAACAGCAGAGAGGATTAGGTTTGTACAGTACTGGAAAAATGAAGATATATCTCGAGATAAAGAGATAACTAGGAAGATACTAGATTATGCAGAAATGCATAGATTGACATTGAAAATTAAGCAGAAAAAAGATGTAGAATATTATCAAACATGGAATCTATTTTATCAATGATTTGAAAAAAGGTGTGGAGATTAAGAATGCAAATTTGTATTGTTAAGCAAATTAAATACCCAGACAACACAATGTTTATTAAGCATTAAGAAATGTATTTAATAGAAAATCAATTTAAAAAATAAAAGAACTTTTTAAGGTGATCTTGCAATATTCCATTTTGCATCCCATGTTATTTAATGACTTTAATGAAGTTGTTGGAGATGATCATTTATGGCTTTGGAGATAACTGTCATCAAAATGCAAGTGAAAGCTTTACATTCATTTCCTGAAGATTCAGAGTAGGTATCATCAAAATTGTCACATGTCCCCAATCTGTAAAGGCTATTTATGATAAAATGAAGCTAAATTCTGACAAGATGGAACTGTTATTGATTCTTGAGGCTGGATTTCAGGATTAAGAGTCACCCCTTCTGCAAAAATGGTTGAAGAGTAATGGCATGAATCTCTTTTCTAAATATTTAGCTACTCTCAATTATTGTTGGGCATTTAAAGATGACATTAGTTTCTTAACTTGTTCTCCACCAAATGTATGATTTTGAAGAAACAAAGAAGTGAAGCAGAGTAGAACCACAACCTGGCACATTCCTATTATTTGAGGTATTAATTTCACGAGGACATAAATATAGTCATGTAAAGATCTGACAAAAATTAAAATACTAACTTTGGGGTTGGTGGTGGAATTATATTTAAGACAAACCAGCACATAAGTTTTTGGTAAGAGAAAATTTATCCTAACTGAGGCCTCTGATAGCAATAGCAATAGCACTTAAATTTAAATACCGCTTCATAGTGCTTTTACAGCTCTCTCTAAGCAGTTTACAGAGTCAACATATTGCCCCCCCAAAATCCGGTCCACATTTTACCAACCTTGGAAGGATGGAAGGCTGAGTCGACCTTGAGCCCGGTGAGATTCGATCCGCCAAACTGCAGGTAGCCAGTGATCAGCAAAAGTAGCCTGCAGTACTGCACTCTGACCACTGTGCCACTGCGGCTGATCCCAAAAGACTGGATGAAAACTGCATGTTCCAATAATGTTCCTATTATTGTCAGTACCATTAGGGAGACCAGTATTAGACGGCCACATCTATGAAATGCCCATGACAAGCTTCAGTTTTGGAAATTGCATTCATTATTTTTGATGATAAATTTATTTGAAAGTATCCACAGTTCTCAGCTTATAAAAAGAATTTTATGATAAACTTTAAAATTACTATGGCATGTGAAAGTTTATTTATATTCTACTCATCAGAGATTCTCTGGTATGAAGAAACAGATTTACAATAAACCTATTCAGTCATCCCTGACAGCAATTTACTCAAGTTTTGGCAGACATTAGTCTCCAAAGGGTATGTCTGTTGTTAACAAAATGGCCCAATAAACATATTCAAGTCATTGACATTCCAAATTTTGGGATCCTGGAGTGAATGAAAAGATGCTTCAATGCTTCCTGTAATGTGTGGCAACCTTAAAGAGCCTAGGTTCTTAGCAATAGCAGTTAGACTTATATACCGCTTCATAGGGCTTTCAGCCCTCTCTAAGCGGTTTACAGAGTCAGCATATTTCCCCCAACAACAATCCGGGTCCTCATTTTACCCACCTCAGAAGGATGGAAGGCTAAGTCAACCTTGAGCCGGTGAGATTTGAATAGCCGAACTGCAGAACTGCAGTCAGCTGAAGTAGCCTGCAGTGCTGCATTTAACCACTGCGCCACCTCGGCTCTTAGCAATACAAGTATATACCCTACCTCAATACACTGACACACAGACTTAAACTGAAACATTAAGTACAAATCATTAACATCTGCAAATATCTGATCTTGTGAGTATTATAACAAAAAGGACAACTAAACTATAGCAAGCATTAGCAAATCACTGTCTATGAAGCTGCAGCCTGCTTTCATCAAAATTCCAAAGGTGAATATGTTTAATTGCTATATTTTAAAACAATTATCCTGAGTTTCTACTTTCAAGGAGGTTTATATTCTCTTCTAAATAAAAAAGAAGTAGAGTGAGGCACACATACATGTGTAGTATATAGATCACAGGTTGTTTGCTAAATTATGGGGATATGTCTTGTAGAGGTGTACAAAGAAAGATTCAGGTCAGCCCCGTCTTTCTAAAGCTGTAATAAAAAAGCTGTTAACCAAGCAAATCAAAACAAAGAGGAAGCCCCTCAGTTGACTAGGAACAGGGCACCACTTTCCTTTGTGAGGTGTTACTTTGATGGGATGTTCCATTATGAATTGTCACAGAAGCCCTAACTGTTTATTTCTGAGGGAATGCAGCCCTTGAAGGAAAGAAAGCTGTTCTGAGTAGCCAGATGGGGCACAAGCAGGGGCGGCTGCTACAGAAGAACCCGTAGCTAACATTATGGCCAGTTTGGAGAACCTCCAAATCCCACCCCTCGCTATCCCTGCCCACCCCACCCCTCCCAGGAGTCTCCACATGGCCCATTTTGGATGAGAAGTAAGTGCTAGGCCCATGCGGAGGGTCGGGGAGGGGGGGGGAAATGGGCTTCCTGGAAACTCCCAAGCCCTGGAGCCCAGAGGAGGCAGTTTTCGCCCTCTCAGAGGCTCGAGGAAAACATCCAGAGCCTGGGGAAGGTGAAAATGCCCTGCCCTCCATGGGACAGAAGGCTGACTATGCCATGCCCACCATGGACACACACACCCAGCAACCAGGCAGAGAACCCGTTGCTGAAATTTTTGAAGCCTACCCCTGGGCACGAGTGTTACAAGACCAGTCAGCTCTCAATGAAGAATAGTGGTTGAATGTCCTAGATTCACTTAATCGACTCAGCAGACGGATGGAACAAGGAAAAACCTTCAATTTTATTTTCCTCCCAAACAGAGGAGTAAAAGTGTAATATTTTGCATTTGAAAGAACTCAGTGTACACATGCATCTATGTAACCTCTGGCTGAAATTCCTTGTCCAGAGACAAGTGTTTGTGACCGTACACAATGATGAGAATATTTGTAGCTTGGACTTGAACTATCTCTGTGGCCCCCAGAGAACACCAAGGATTCTCCAGTTGCTCATAGTATATAGAAGCCCAACTCAAACTATCTCCATGCCCTTTGCAGTGATCTAGAAATAGCTTGATTGGAAGCGTTCTCCTGAATCCGAAATATACTGAGAAGTTTACAATATCTTTCTCCCTCAAAATGCCTGAAAGGATTGCAATTTTCTAATGTTTCAGTGTAAGGAGGTGATTGCCAACAAGTTCTAGAGCTATTTAGATGATGAAATGTGTTCTCCCAAAACATACATAGACATTACTGTATGTTTAATTTTTCATCCCTTTAAATAAGGGGTGAAATCCAGCAGGTTCTGACAAGTTCTGGAGAACCAGACATGGAAATTTTGAATAGTTTGGAGAAACAGCAGTGGAAATTTTGAGTAGTTCGGAGAACTAGCAAACACCATCTCTGGCTGGCCCCAGAGTGGGGTGGGAATGGAGATTTTGCAGTATCCTTCCCCTGCCACTCCCACCAAGCCACGCCCGCAGAACCTGTAGTAAAAAAATTGAATTTTACCACTGCTTTAAATCTTTTGGTTTTTAAATATTGCCTAGTATTATATTTATTCTAATAACAAAAATTTGCAGTGATGATATGGTTTTTGGTGTGGAAATATTCATAACATGTTTCAGATAAACAGGCAGTGATCTTTTTAAGGGGCAGCACTAGGATCTGATTCTTACACAAACATAAGGGATAAAGTCCCTGGTCTTCTCTTCCATAGAAATAAGTAAACCAGTTTCAAATGCTCCAAAGAAAAGGTCAGAAACTGAATGGAAATCCAATATTAGAACGAAGACAGAAATCTATCTACTTAGTCCTGAAATCTGGTTTTGGCCAAAGTCAGTGCACATTAGAAGCAGGAATAATTGCTTCTAATTTTAGGATGGCCACCACTGGTTGATGGCAATGGTCTGTCTCAGTTATATCTCCTTCCAGTAAAGATGGCTGGTAATCGGACTGCTTACTCTTTGTTTCTTGATTCATGTGATTTATTGGCATTTCTATCTTATTTTATTTTTCTCTTGTCAGTTGCCCCGGGGAAAGGAAAACCCTGCCAGCTGTGAAGTGGTCCTCCTCAATTTATCTTGGTTAAGCTGCAAGAGGACGTGTTTATAATTCTCTCAACAACCCTCCTCTGCTCTGAACTGGGCAGCTGCTCCCTCTTTAATCCAAACCTTGCATCCAAATGATTTGCAGCTACCCTTTTTTCCACTTAATTTAAAAACTCATAGAAAATAAAAAGAATAAATCAATCAAGGACTTTAAAAAAAAAACACCAAGCTGTATATTGATTAAGTGCACTAAAACTGCTTTAGCATAATCCATAAAAACCAATAAGAGTAATTGAATTTAGGACTTTCTCCTGGCCTTGTTCAGGCAGGGGCTAATGTTATCATTCATTGCAGAGAGTGGTAGCTTAGGAACATTCAGAGCTTGCTTATACTGTTGTTCAAGATATTCAGGACCTTGTTTTGATTAGTACTTGTGCTATATTTATATGTTGCATCTGAAATGAGGCTGAATTTTAAGTATGAGTCTGCCTTCGTTGCCTGAGGAATTTCTCCCATCTTGCATATTTGTCTTTCAGCCTGCACAACATTGGTCAAAACTGCTCTGCCTGCAGAGCAAATAACCTTCGCAGGTTTTTCACGGCTGGCATTCATTATTAGAATGGAAGGGTATCAGTCTCCCTCATTTCTCCCTTGTTCTGAAAACATTTCAAATAATTTATTTCAAAATGCATCCATATTAATGCATTTTACCATTTTTATAACCTGCCCCAATCTGGGCAGTGAACAACAAACTCACAAAGAAATCTGGGAACAAAATTAAATGGGCAATGTGAGATTATGTGCCTGAGGATTATTATTATTTTTTTTATTATATATATATATATATATATATATATATATATATATATATATATATATATATATATATATATATATATATATATATATATATATATATATATATATATATATATATATATATATATATATATATATATATATATATATATATATATATTAGTAAAAGAAAAATACAACAACCAATAGCTGGTAAAAGACAATACAACATCCACTGTTTTGCTTTACATTTGTCTGCATTTCAAGACATTCCCATAATATCAAATTCCTTATGGACATCAAAGGTTAGATATCTTCTTCCCTCCCTCCCTCTCTCCTTCCCTTGTTTCTTCTTTCCCACTCCCCTTCCTTCCCTCCCTCCTTCTCTCCTTCCTTCCCACCTTTCTTTTCCTTTCCTCCTTTCCTTCCCCTTCCCTTTCCTCTCTTCATCCCCCCTCCTTCTCTCATACCTTCCCTCCCTCTTTCCTCCTTCCCTCCTTCCTTTCTCTTCTCTTAAGTTCCCTCCTTTCTTCCCTCCTTCCCTCCTTCCTATCTACTCTCCTTCACTCCTTCCTTTCCTCCTTCTTTCCCACCTTGCTTCCCTACCCTCTTCCCTCCCTCCTTCCTCTCCCACTTTCTTCTCTTTCTTCTCTCTTCCCTTCTTTCCACCTCTCCCTTCCCTTCTCTTCTTTCTTTTCGCCTGAGGATTATTTAAAGTGCACTAAGTTTAATATATTCCTTGTGTATCATTGTAGGAAAATGTGTTTTGCGGGAGATAGTGGAATATTCAGAGAAAATTCTAAATAAGCCCTTATCGGAAGTTGAACGAGGAAGACGTCTCCTTTAAAGATGTTTGGAGATTAATATTCAGCAGGAAACTTTAGAACAGAGGTCACCAACCTTTCAGACCTCAGGGACCACTAAATTCATAATTTTAAATCCCGCAGACCACTAATATGATCTGTCTAATGATTGGCTGGGTGGGCATGGCTGGGTGGTCATGTGACTGGGTGGGAGTGGACAACTCAATGTCACTCACATCGAGGGGCACCTCGTCAGCCCCTACTCACCCCTCCCCTCCCAGTAACTCCTCACCTCACCACCAAGGTTCCTTAGGGCCCCAACAGGAAGCAATTGTTGGAAGTAAGTACCACCACAAGAAAATGTTGGCAAAATAGCTCAGTTTAAATTGGATCTGACTTAGAAGGAGGCTCAATAGAAGCACCTCACTGAGGATTACGAGCATAGGTTTTCCAGGCAGAAAGCAGACCAGGAGTGCAAGGCCAAGTATCGGTGCCTGGAGGCTCAGCAGGCTGAGATGGTCAGCCAATTCCAGGCCATGATGCAGTCCCAGTCTTTGCCACCAGTGGCACTTCCATCCAGCCTTCGCCCAGAGTCCCGTACCAGGAAACCGAAGCAGACCCCAAGTTGGAATTTCTGCCCCCCTCCGACCTACCCAAAAAGACCCCAAAGGGGGAGACTCTCTGCAGCAACACAAATGTTCATTGCAGGTAACCATCCCAGGGGGCATAGTTTGAGGACCTCTAATTTAGTGAAATATAAAAAATGCAAATAATTTTTTGACCACTGTTCTAGAACATATACAGAGTGAAGGAATACTGGGTAATTAAGTGGAAGTCTATCCCACCTTTATTTAATGGCCATAATATGATTTTCTTGAATGTAGAATATGAATGCTAACAAATGTTCATTATATTTGAAGTGAAATGTAGATATATTAATAAAAACATGTATTAGTATATTTTACCCATATTTTATGTCCTGAAATAGAGGACAAGAGTGAGAAACAAAATTGTCTTTATTTTTAAACCCAGAAACTCACTAAACCAGATGAGAAACAGACAATACTATTCTCTATTATGGAATGGTCAAATTAGGTTCATAGTTATAGAGGGTTGCAATCTCTTTGCAATAAAGGTTGGCTTAGTTTGAATTTGCACAATGAATCACAGAATTGCAAAGGTTCTCAATCTGATTCAACCTTCTGCTCAGTGCAGGATCATCTAAAGCAGATGACCATTCAGTCTCTGTTTGAAGACTGTCAGTGAAGGGAACACACCATGGTAGCATAGGGTGGGACCATTACTTACTGAGATCTGAATTATATGCTCCTGTAGCTAATACTTTCAGAAAAATAGCATTTACTTTTTAAAAGGTGCAATCATACTGGTAGCTCTGTTTAACCTGCAATTTACTAGAACACTAAGTCTCTTATTGCATGAGTTACTGTACTGTACTGCTTCATCCCATACCTATGTCTTTCATTTTTATTTCCTCTCCAAAAGCTGGATATTACCATTTTTCCTGGTAAATTCCATCCTGTTTCAGTCTAATGGTCAAGTCTATCTTGATTTTTTTTGAACTTTCACATTCTCTTCTAAAGCTATCCTTCCAAGTTTTGTGTCTTCTACAGATTTGATAACAAACAGTTCAATATTATCTAGAAAAGAGTGCAGAGAAGAGCAACAAAGATGATTAGGGGACTGGAGGCTAAAACATATGAAGAAAGGTTGCAGGAACTGGGTGTGTCTAGTTTAATAGAAAGAAGGACTAGTGGAGACATGATAGCAGTGTTCCAATATCTCAGGGGTTGCCACAAAGAAGAGGGAGTCAAACTATTCTCCAAGGCACCTGAGGGCAGGACAAGAAGCAAGGGGGGGGGGGTGTGGGACTAATCAAGGAGAGAAGCAACTTAGAACTGAGGAGAAATTTCCTCACAGTTAGAACAATTAATCAGTGGAACAACTTGCCTCCAGAAGTTGTGAATGCTCCAACACTAGAAGTTTTTAAGAAGATGCTGGATAACCAGCATGGTGTAGGGTTTCCTGCCTAAGCAGGGGGTTGGACTAGAAGACCTCCAAGGTCCCTTCCAACTCTGTTATTCTATTCTATTCTATTCTATTCTATTCTATTCTATTCTATTCTATTCTATTCTATTCTATTCTATTCTATTCTATTCTATTCTATTCTATTCTATTCTATTAGTCTCTGCTTTCTTGGAGATAAGGGCCCATCTTTTGGAACCTGACTGATTCGCCAACATTTCTAAAAAAAATGCAATTAATGATTCTGCTTTCTTTTTTAGGATTCTTGGCTCCATCAGACTATGGATCAGGGATATTCTCTGCCCCTTTGTATCTATATGTGCATATAACTTTAAGCATATAGAAAATGGCAGAGCTTTGATGTGCATTTGTGCCTGCTATAGGGTTCCACCTCATCCTGAGTTGTGGATACCTCTGATTGCCTTTGAATTAGAGCTTAGTCTTCTTTTATTATCACCTACTTTAGCCTGAGCTGTATTTCTCTTCATCCACTAGAGGTATATCAATGGCCAGTTATGGCTTTGTTTCCCTTTTGAGAGAAGACAGATGTAAAATTTGAATTATTTCTTGCCATCAGCCACTAATCCACTCTTTCCTCTTGGCTGCAGACTTCTTGGCTTTTCTTTGTTTCCCCCTCCCCAAGCATTGTTGCTTTGAGCATTTTTTTGCATGCCTCATCGCATTCTGAGCTTTAGCCTTTCTGACACAATCCCTACAGTTTCTGATGACTGCCTTCTTCGATTGCCTTTGTATGTCTATTTTTCTTTTCTTCAAGCTCCTTCATATTCACACTCGTTTCTTAAGATGTCACCCATTTTTTATCCCTTCCCTGACCATAACAATTCTGGTGGAGGCACTGTCTCAAAACATTCTGCTTCACTCTGTGAATAACAAAATTAAATACTGTGGGATAGTTGGAAATTTTAGTACAATGCTTTCTAAATCATCCTAGAAGAGAGATATGTCAAGCCCTCTTTCAAAGCCTCGAGTGAGTCTATCTTACTTCTTCTTTCCTAATAGTTAGCTTTTCTATCGATCTTATTAGATGCTTGCTATAAGTGTAGTGCTGTGTGTAGAGCAATGTTTCCAATCTCGGCACCATGGCTGGTAGGAGAATTCTGAAAGTTGAAGTCCCTAGATTTTCACACTGCCATGGTTGAGAAACCTGGTTTATATAGAGTCTTAATGGAACTGGTTGAACGTCTAAGTTTGAGAAATAAATAAATATAGGCATACTTCATAGGTTTCTATAGATAAGCTCATCACCCCCAAAATTCTACAATAAATGCAAAAACATCAATATAAAAATTGGCGCCTGTTTATTTATTGGTAAATTGCCTCCAAGAGATTTATTTATAATCTGTTTTTTTTTCCTTCTCTGCTGCAAAGCTGGGAGAATTAAGATTGATGAAAAGCAGCCAACATCTTCAGTTTGGCCCTGTTAATTTTCTCCACCTAAATCTACAATTAGTTAATTGTAAAAGGAATTGTGCACTCAACAGCACTGGAAGGTAATCTCTGGCGTCACTCAGGGATGGGTTTTGGAAATCAAAGGAAATTATAATAAGCAAATAGAACAAGTGGAAATTGGAACAAATTTGCTAGAGGAAACTCCATTCAGTATAAACATTAATAATTTTTTTTCAGTTCTTCTGTGGATAATTTTCTTTTCAGATTTCCTGATTGCCTCTCTGTTTGGGTAGCATACCAGTGGGAGACATCAGGTCATCACAATTTAGCAGGTTCAGACTTTGTTTCCTTTTAGCCAACAGGATAGATATCACAAATCCTTGTTAGTGTGCCTTTTATAATTTTGAGATTTGGCTGCTTCTCAGCATGATCCATTGAAGCTTCTACTGTGCAAGTAATGAGTTACATTTAGCAACTAAATCTAAAGCACTAAACGTCTATGGAGATTCTCAATCATCCAGGTCCTGGTTGTCCAAAAGGTGCTTTTTCAGGAGGCCACTGGACTTTCTCATTTTTCTTTGAAGATGCTGAAGAAGCTCCTTGGATGAGAAGCGAAATATCTTCAAAGAAAAACAAAGTCCAGTGGCCTCCTGAAAAAGCACCTTTGGGACAACCAGGACCTGGATGACTAAGAATCTCTATAGGGTTTTAGCTACGCATGTTGGGATGAACACCCTTCAAACAGTGTGGGAGTATGAATGGATTTCCAGAAAAATAGCAGACTACAGGAACCATTTGCACTTTAGTTTGAGATGCAGACAACACAGGCTCTTCTCCAACAGCCTGCACCTGTCTTCAACAGTGAAGGGACACAGGGCAGAAAACATCCTGCAACCAAGAAGGATCCACTCCAGGGATGGTTTCCAGCTGCTGCTACTGCCACTTTGCTCAGAGGATGCACCACATGCGTGCTTGATGCATGCTACACATGCATGTGCAGTACTAAAAAATGCTTCTGTGCATGCGCAGAAGCCAAGAACAAGATGGTGGCACCTATGGTGCTACCGAGAGAACTGGTTCGGGGGCGTGGCAGGCCTGGGTCACTGCTGGTTCCAGTGACCCAGGCTGCCAAGTTGCTACCTATTTGGCCGAACCGGTCCGGTAGGAACCCACCTCTGCTCCACACCCATTTACACTACTCACGTGACCCTGAGGACACAGAAAAACCTTCAATGACTTCCACGATCCTCTAAAGCATAGTTGTCAAACTCACGGTGTCACGTTGCTGTCATGTGATATAGTGCAACGTGTTTTTCCTGGAACTGGGGTGGGCGTGGCCTATGCATGACGCACCCAGCCCACAGCCCTCCAGTTTGACACTAAAAGGATGCAAATGACCAGCTGTCTGCAAGGAATATAAATCTTTCCATTCCCCACCATCCAGTCAGAACCGAAGAAGCTTGAATGAGAAGCAAAACCTCTTCAAAAAGAAACAAGAAAGTCCAGTTGCCTCCTGAAAAAGCACCTTTGGGATTAAAGCATGAAAAGTAAAACCTCATTCAGGATTTATCAAATGGGGTTCAGCTACCTTGCTTGTTCCATATTCTATATCCGTGATGGTGAACCTATGGCACTTGTGCCACAGGTGCCATGCACCGTCCTCTCTGTGGGCACGCAAGCCGTCATCCTAGTTCAGCTCCACCATGCATGCATGTGTACCTCCCGCTGGCCAGTTGGTCATTGGGTCTCTGGAGCACATGTGCGGGGGGTAAGGTGTGTGTGTGCAAGAGGCTGTGCGTGCATGCACTGGGGACAGGGTGTGTGCAGGGGGCTGGTGTGCATGCATGGAGGCACATGCATGGGAGCCGCACATGCATTGCATCTTGGGGTTTGGGCGCATGCACACTTTGGGCACTCGCTCTGGAAAAGGTTAGCCATCACCGTTCTATAATTAGTTCACCAGACAAATTATCTGGTAATAAAAAATCACAATAGAACAACATAGCAGAGGGCACAATTAGCTACAGACACAGCTGTAGCAAGGAAGTTTTTTCCCCCTCTCATCTATGGTTCTTTCCTTGCAGCTTCCTCCAATAGATGCTAGACTGCCACTTAAATCCCAGTGTTTCCATTGCAAATAAGTTAGCTGGAACCTCAAACAGGGTGAAAAAATGGAAGGCACAAAAGATCTCCCATTGGGAGGGGGAACAGCCACTGCCATCACTTACCCAGTTACCCACATTTGGACCTGCTGCTTATTTTCCTCACTTGCAGGCTGTATTACCATCATCTGCTAATCATTCTTTCCTGCAGAAAAGTCACTAGCAATGTTTTAACAGCAGACACTAGGCTAAAATGTATCCTCAAAAGGGGGGCTCCAAATGAAGCTTTATGGAATAGTGTGGCTCATTCTGATTGTCCTCTCTGATGAGTAGAGCACAGCTGTCTATTTATATAGGCCTGTGAACTACTGTGCTAATTTTCTACAAGAAAATGGCGAATACAGCTCTCCCAGGTATGTACTGCTCCTAATAACTTTCAGAAAAAGTTATGACTGTCAGGCCTGCAGCATCTTTTCTTTTGGGTCTTTGGCCTGCCACACTTTCTATTATTCTGCTATGCATTTTCTATTGTGGGAAAATTGGAGGGGGGATTGTAAGGAGTCGCATACTATGTAGCCACAACAAAATTCTTTCTAGAAAGCCAAGGTCATCCTTTGTCTCTGCACCTGACCCGAATTGGATGGGTGGAACTGCCAGCATGGCAGTGGGAGATTGGACCATGTGATGGACTTGTAGGTATGGGAGCAAGATCTTGAACTTTCAACTAGGTGGGGAAAATTGGGAAGTTTTCAGATTTCAGTTTCCGCAGATGTGCCAACATGGCTCTTTCAATAAATTGCAACTTTGAGGAACTTATTGCCTTGGAGTTTGATTTGTTTAATGATGCTATTTGGAACCCTGACAATGACATTTGAGTGGCTCACTTCTATCAAGCTATGCCCTCTGCCCGTCTCGCTCTTAGACGTTCTTAGAGCACAACCATGGGCAAAGGAGCCTCTTCAGCAGACAGAATGGTAGGTTGAAACATAACCTTGATCTGTCATCCTTCTCAATCTTTCACCTGAGATGACTACCTCATGCCAGTCTAGAAAAGAACAGCAAGAGATGGAGAAAATTGCCCAAAGAAGCTGGCAGAAAGAAAAAACCTTAATTGACATCTGTCAGATCAAAGTTTTGCCAGTGCAGTTAGCAGGCCAACTTTTTTTAAAATTCAATTTAGACAAGAGAAATAGTGTTTAGTACTAATTATAAAAAGTTGGAACAGTGCAGGGAGATTCACCTAAGGATTTTTTTTGTCTACTCTGAAATCATAGTGTTTTTATGTGTGTAGGCAACCAAACATCCAAAGGCAGATACATCAATTAGTTTTTCTCGGAACAGCCACCCTTAATTGGAACAAAATATTATTAGTATTTTTAATTGAGGAGACATTAGTGGCCTTAGCAGAATAAATCACTTTTTGTAGATGGTAAACTGGCAGAAAATAGTAGCCCCACTCTATCAAGAGGACAAAACTAATTATTTCCATTCAAGCAAATAGGCAGAACAAAGAAAAAAAAAACCCACAATGAATGCTGGAAAATTGCATCTGTTACCTAATAAGATGCTTATTTCCTCCCATTTTCTCTCCGAGAGAAATGACTCAGCATATTCTAAACTGAAATGTGGTCTAGTCACTTAGCCCAAAGTACTTTCACCCCAGACGGCAGGGGTGGGCTTCAAAATTTTTAGCAAGGTGTTCTCTTCCTGATTGCTGGGTGGGTGTGGCCTAATCAGCCCTCTCCACCACAGGGGGTGGGGGTTCGCCCTCCCTGGGCTTCGGAGGCTTTTCTCGAGCCTGTGGGAGGGCGAAAACATTCTCCCCAGGCTCTAGAGGGCCTCTGAAGTCCGAACATCTGGAGGTCCATTTTTTGCTCTCCCCAAATCTCTGTGCGTGCCCTGCACTTACCTACATCCAAAATGGGCCATGTGGGGACTTCTGTGAGGGGCGGGGTGGGCGGGGCCAGCCAGGATTGGGATTTAGGGGTTCTCTGAACTGCAAAGAATCGTAGCTAGAGGTTCTCATAAACCCCTGCAAACCCCAACCAGCCCACCCCTGGCAGATGGTATCCTCTCTTGAATGCCTCCAAAGTATTTTGAAGTCATATTTACTTCTGATGGCCCTTGAAAAGATGAGGTAATGAACACCACGATCAATGTTCCTTCCAGCTGATCAAGAAGCAATTACAGAAAACATTTACTCATTACTTTCTTCTCTGAACTGTAGCACTGTCTGGAAGTGGAAAAATATCATGGTTTTCACTCTACACAGAATGGGGAAAAATTGCTATCTTGCACCTTCACATGGTTTTGTTGTATATGTTTGTTTTACATGTGTGTGTTTGTCTGAGTGAGATTGCTAAGAAATTAGGGATGCCTGACTGTCAAGATGTCATTTTTCCTGAATACAATTCCTACTGAAAGTTGAAACATGTTTAAGCTATAAAAAATAGCATAACACACTGTATATCGGACATTAATACAATTGAGTGGGTTCAGAAGTATTTCACGAGAAGAGTACTCCACTCCTCTACTCACAATAGAATTCCCTATGCCACCAAGCTTGAAATTTTGGGCTTGGACAATCTGGAGCGAATCCACCTGCAGTATGATCTAAGCACAGTACACAAAATCATCTGTTACAACGTCTTACCTGTCAATGACTTCTTCAGCTTCAACCTCAATAATCCACAGGCAAACAATCGATACAAACTCAAAGTAAACAATTTCAAACTCGATTGCAGAAAATATAACTTCAGCAACAGAGTGGTCAATGCCTGGAATGCTCTAGCTGACTCCATTGTTACATCCTCAAACCCCCACAGCTTCAACCTTAAACTGTCTACCGGGGACCTCACCCCATTCCTAAGAGGTCCATAAAGGGGGTGTGTATAAGTGCACCAGCGTGCCTACCTTCCCTGTCCTACTGTCCCCATTTATTTGTATTTATTTCTTTCGTTCATGTCCATGTTTATATTTATACCTGCTATCTTGTACATGTTTGACAAACTAATAAATGCAAATCGATCAGAAAGGTTGGTGGTTCGGCTGTTTGAAACCCTAGTACAGGTCTCCTGTGTGAGCAGGAGGTTGAACTAGATGATCTCCAAGGTCCCTTCCAACTCTGTTACTGTTTACTGTTTACAAATACAAACATTTGGAAGCAGTGAAGGCAGATGCCTCCCTGAATCACTGAAGTATAAGGGGTGGGAGCACAGTTTTCCCAAAATTTAAAAAGGTGATATCAAACTCGAACATCAATGAAGAGTAACCCCATCTCTAAACGAAGTAACATTTTTAAATGCATCTTGGAACTGCAAGGATGGCTCTAATAAACGTAGACTTAATGGTTTCAAGGATGTTATGTCAGCAAGAACTTTCCTGAGCTGTCTGCTGTTCTGCCCCTGCTTTCCTGTTTCTTAAGAGGCAATATTACAAGCCACATCAAATATCCAACAGAGTAACTGAAGGATGGGTGGCTACATAAATGTTTTAAATAAAATAAAATCTAGCTGCAAGCTTCCAAAGAGGGAGGGAGGAAAAGGGAAGAATCAAAAGTTTTGTGAAGAGATCTCCCTACGTAAAAAGAAACACCGCAGAGCCAGTCTAGCTGTAGGGAAATCAGCTCGCACTTCGACTCTTAATAGGTCTGAGGCGCCTGAATGGGAACTTCAAAGGGAAGTAGAAAAATAACAGTTGCTGGAAGTCTCAGCTTCTTTTAGAGACGATTTAACCAGTAGTCTAACTTCCAGCCAGACTAATTCACTTATTGTTTGCACAAAAAACAAGGCAATGCAGAAGCAAGACTCCAAGGTTGTTCCAATAGAGTTGGCGAGCTGATTTTATGGTTAAACTGTAGTCGACATTTCTTCTTATAGTTCAGCCATTTCATTGTTTGAGCAATTGATTTCTATTGGAAAAAAACATGGACTCATTAAAATGTGACTTTGCAGCTTTGGCTCCAAAGCACCCCAAGAGACTTTTTATTTTTATTGAAGTCCATGTGTCATATTTCGATTCCTTGGGAATCCTTGAAATTCCTTGAGGAAGAGACACAACTTCAGGTCAATTGTGATGTGCAAACTCTGTTTTCCTTTTCACTGTAAAGGCAAGTGGCTCCATGTATGTTCAACACAACATTATTTTAGCCACAAAAGAAACCACCTCATTATAATACACTCAGTCCTTCCTAATAAACCAAACTGTGCTTCATTCTGCGCTGAAGAATGTAAATTCTTGCTGTGTCACAAACAGGTCAATTGTGAATTAATTTAAACCCCTAGAACTCTGATTCATTAGATCTTTGGGTACCCATGATACTTTCTGATATTCAGTTTGGCCCTAAGTATATTGTTTTTGAGGATTGTGAAGAATTGATAAAATGACCGAAAGCTAGAAGAAGCAAATATTATTCATCTTCAGAAGAGGAAGGTCACAATTCAAAAGAGGAACATCACAATTGACTTGAAGTTGTATCTCTTTCTCAAGATTGCTTGTCTAATATCAACATCTGGAAAGATTCCAGAAGGGATCATAAAAAGATGGATCTGTAAGTACATTGAAAACAATAAACATCAGAATGGATTTGCCTGATTTTTTAAAAAATTGGATTGGATAAGTTTCTTAAGAGATTGTGGAAACGCTATCGATATATCTTCATCTCAGTAATGCATTTGACAAAGTATATCATGATATTAGCAATGTAATTGTACTGGCCGAATGCATGATAATTAAATGAATGCATAGCTGGCTCATAAATCATACCCAAAATCTGTTCATAAATCATTTCTCATCCAATTGGACTTAGATATCTAGTGTGCTGCCAAAATTCTACTCCTTAATATTTGTATTAATGCCTAGGATGATTACTTATGAAATATACAGATAATTCAAGATTTGGTGGAATCATTAATTATCTAAAATTCATTAATAAACACATTCCAATCTTAAGGGCATAGCAGTAGACTTATATACCGCTTCATAGGGCTTTCAGCCCTCTCTAAGCGGTTTACAGAGAGTCAGCATATTGCCCCCAACAATCTGGGTCCTCATTTTACCCACCTCGGAAGGATGGAAGGCTGAGTCAACCCTGAGCCGGTGGGATTTGAACCGCTGAACTGCTGATCTAGCAGTAGCCTGCAGTGCTGCATTTAACCACTGCGCCACCTCGGCTCATAAAGAAAATGCAAATAAATTTAGAGAAATTGACTGAAATCAACAATGAATTTTAAGTGAAAAATACAAAATTCTTTGTTGAGGAAACAAAAATAAAATTCATTAATATCACATAGGATGCACCCTATATGGTAATAGTTCTTGTGAAAAAAATATATACTAGAAGTGTAAGTGATTGAAAATTAATTATAAGCCACTAGTATGATGAGGTTGCAAAGAAACAAATGCAATTTTAGGTTGCATGAAATTTTCCTCTCTGAAGTACTGCATCCATTTCTGGACACCATACCGTATAGCTTCAGAGAAATTATAATAGGTTCATGTTGAACGTGAACCTGCTACCTAGAAAGAGAAATATTTCTCTACGAAGAGAAATATTTGAGGATACTTGAGAAAGAAGCGATTGCAAGGAAAATATAATACTTTTCAAATATTTGAAGGGAATCCACTGAAAGTTAGAAAAAAAAACTTCCTAAAAGTAAGAGTATTTCAAAAGTGGAGTCAATTATCTGGCATGTTAGTGGGCTCCCTTTCACTGAATATATCTATCATAAATTATTCCATCTGTCATAGATCCTTTAAACTGGATTTTTGTGAAGACAGGCCATTGATAGCCTAAGGCACCCCTTCTGACTCTACAATTCTGCCTACATCTTTCTGCAGCTTCACTGTCAGTGCTTCTTAATTTCAAAAATAGCCATGAGAGAAATTTTCTTATGATGTTTTCCTGTTGGATTTAATTTGACTTTGGAATCAAGGAAAGCTGAAGAGGGACAAAGATAATTCTGTAAAATAAAAGGTAAGACTTTAACCGATTCATTAATTTACTTGTAATTAAAACAATATTGCATAGTTCTAATATTGTAGTAATCAAGATTACTACAATAATAGTACTAACTATTGGTAAAGGGATGAGCCAATTTTAAGGCTACTCTTAACCAAGGAAATTCTCTGGGTGACATTAGGTCCAATCGCCAATATTTTCCATGGGCAAAGATGGGAAAAGGAAACACGAGGTCCTTGTTATGAATTTTTAACAAGTGCTTTTTAGTAAGGTCTAATAAATATAGACCTCACACGTCTCTATATTTTATAAACATTGAAAACGTATGTTTTTAAAGATCCAGATTTAACCCATTGCTATTATGCAGCACAAAAGTATTTTGTGCTCCAAAGCCAGCATTTGCATAGACTGTGCAACATCACTACAGGCAGAAGAATTTAGAGAAATGTGTTCGCAACATCTTTTATCCATACTTTCTTTATAAGATGAATGTGTTGTAAATACCTTAATTGTCACTTTTAAAGGAACTTATAGGATTTGTAGTGTAAAGATCCTGAACTTGTTGTGTGAAATAACTACAATGTCTTCGTTCCTTGCAAGTGTAAGTAACATTGAAAATTATTGTATCTAGTTTTCATAACAGGTAAACAGTTTCCAAGTATATCTTTAGATATTGAGAATTATTACAATAAGGCTTAGCTTCTGCATCTGCATCCTTTTATTTAGGTGTAAGCAGCATCGAACCCAGTCAAACTATTTCTATTTGAATAGACACATTCAGGATAGTGACAAAGTATTGTCACTTTCTTGGATTTCTGCCGCCAAAAGCAACAGATTCAGATAGCAAGAATGGACGCACATTTCATAAAAATTAAGGAATAGAATTTGCTTTGAGATTTCTTTGCAATCAATGAAGTGACATTTCCTGATCATCATAATGGTTTCACAACATGGTATTCCCATGGGATATTTCCAGAGATAAATTGAAGAGTGAATTTAATTAAAAGTCACAATTCTTGCATAGAGAGCTTCCTTTATCCTCCCTCTTTCCCCCAACAGGGGAAAGGATAGTCTAATACACAAAACCTCTACAATATGTTTCTGTTAAGAAGAGCTCTCCCTCTCCTTAAATACTTCCACAACTGCCTGAGACAGTCTGTTCTTTCAAATTATTCTCCCCCTCAGCTCCACAGAAAGATATAAAGAACAAAATAAACATGAACAATGAAATTCAAAATTTTTACCTGATGCCTAACTAAAATATACTTCTATATAATTGTCCTATCTTCTACATGCCTCCCTCACCATCTTCTTTTCAGCAGGCTAAACATATTCAATATCTCTAATCATTGTAGTTACTCTTCTTGGAACCTAGATCGTTTGGTTGCTGTATTTCCTAAAATGCAGTACTAAGTGTTGGATGCTATCTTCTAGCTGTGGTCTGACCAAAACAGGATTTATGGCAATGATGACCTACAGAACCTAGATTTTGATACTAATAGGCATTGGATTAGTGATTTTGCAGAACTCTTACTTTATCCTTTAGGGATATGCACCACTTTGGACTTGACTGCCAAAATGTGGTTAAGAGTTCAGGCAACATGAATGTAACACTGGACTAAATTTATTTTTAAAGCTATAATATTTCCTGGGATCACATGATAGTTAAAGAGAGTGATGCAGTAGCCTAGAGGTGGAGTTCTCACCTTACAATCAGGAGGCTGTGAGTTCGATTCTAAGTAGAGGCAGATATTTCTCTCTCTGGGCCCAATGAGTATATATCTGCTGAATATAACTCTGCATTGGCGATAGGAAGGGCATCTGGCCAGTAAACACTCAGCTCCATTCAGTTGCCCAGACTCCACCCCACAAGGGATTATGGGGTTATTAAAAGAAGATTACATGGTAGTTAAAGAAAGATATGTGACTGCTTAACTAGTGGCAGAGAGATGCTACAGTTGCATCCTTGTACTTGTCTAAGGCACATTTTCTTAATTATTTCCAAAGAGTTGCATATCTGTATGATCTATATCTACTTATCTCTACTTTGCTAAATCTGTAAATAAGCCTGAATATTATTGAATGCCATTAACCATATGGAATCATTTTGCAAAAGCAGTCTAAGAATGAATATAATGTGGGAATTCAGTTTACAGCACAATCCTTGAGTCAACTATCCTATGTCTCTTTAAAATCAAGGAAACCAGTTGGGTTTACACTTCTGCCTAAGAGGATGCACAAAATCTGTGTCATGTCTCAGGCAGGTAACTCAAACCTTCAAATCCTAGTTTAAAACATAATAGAAATAAAACATTTTCTTGTAGCAGTTACGGAATATTAGGGCTGTGCAAAACTTCAGTGGGGTATTTTATTTTGCTGATGCTTCAAGCTATTTGATGAGGCAATTCAGTTCTCAACAGTCAGTTCACAGACTGATTACGACCTAGGAGAAGGTTCTGTCAATAAGCTGAAAGTTCTTCCCTTATTAGTAAAACTACCCACCACCTCACTAGTTCACAGAAAATCTGATTCTGCTTTAATCTAAGAGGAGATAAATTGGTTCTCACTGGAAAATAGTTCCATCACTGAAATTCTTGTCACATTATCCTCTTCATTTTGATAAATTTTGTTAAAGAAGAACATGGCGGAACTTCCTGATTTAGAAGATTTATATTCACATTGAGGAAGCTGCAAAAAAAAAACCCTGACTTCCCACTCCTAAATAATGAAATAAAGCTGCTACATTGCTTTATTTTATTCTTGCAGTAGCAGGAAGGAGTATCTGTCTATCTCTCTTTTGGTAGTCCCAATGACCTACTTAATGAATACTGGAAAAAATCACTGGAGGTGTTGGCGCCTTAGTCAGACAAATCACATCATTACTGCAGCTTGTTAAAGCAAATATCTCTGCAACATATAATGCCTTGTTCAGACAATAAGAGCCACAGTGGTGCAGTGGTTAGAATTCAGTACTGCGGGCTACTTCTGCTACCTGCCGGCTGCCTGCAATTTGACAGATCGAATGTCATCAGCTGAAGGTTGATTCAGCCTTCCACCCTTCCGAGGTGGGTAAAATGAGGACCCAGATTGTTGGGTGCAATAAGCTGACTCTGTAAACCACTTAGAGAAGGCTGTAAAGCTCTGTAAACTGGTATATAAGACTAAGTGCTATTGCTATATGTGGGTGGCTCACACAGGTAATAGAAAGCATGAGAACAAGGGTGTTCGTGTATTCACGTGCTTCAGGTTGGTAGCTAGTGGATCATTGTGGAAAGGAAATGCTAGAGTAGAAGGTGGTGTGCCTGTCCAGCTTGGTTCTTCTGTTCCTATGGACACAAAAATAGTCCTTGCTACATCAGATTAAGGGTATTTCTAGTTGGAAACTTACAGGTAGCTAAAATGAGAATATTGATTTGCTACAATTAGATCCTCAGTTCTAAGTTGCTTCTCTCGATTAATTTCCACCCATTGCTTCTTGTTCTACCCTCAGGTGTCTTGGAGAATAGTTTGACTCCCTCTTCTTTGTGGCAACCCCTGAGATATTGGAACACTGCTATCATGTCTTCCCTAGTCCATCTTTGAATTAAACTAGACATACCTAGTTCCTGCAACCGTTCTTCATATGTTTTAACCTCCAGTTCCCTAATGATCTTTGTTGCTCTTCTCTGCACTCTTTCTAGAGTCTCCACATCTTTTTCACATCGTGGCGACCAAAACTGAATGCAGTATTCCAAGTGTGGCCTTACCAAGGCATTATAAAGTGGTATTAACACTTCATGTGATCTTAATTCTTTCCCTCTGTTTATGCAGCCTAGAACTTTGTTAGCTTTTTTGGCAACTGCTGCACACTGTTGGCTCATATTTAAATGGTTGTCCACTAGGATTCCAAGATCCCTCTCACAGTTATTACTATTGATCAAGGTACCACTTATACTGTATCTGTGCATTTCATTTTTCTTGCCTAAATGTAGAACCTTACCCTTTTCACCATTGAATTTCATTTTATTAGATAGTGCCCAATGTTCAATGTTTGTCAAGATCCTTCTTAAGCCTATTTACATCCTTATCTTTCTCCAAGAGTTCAAGATGGTAATTATACTTATTTATATCCCCACAACAATAAGAGCCCTGTGGGCTAACACTAACTTTCCCATCCAACTTCAAACCTTTAGCCTACCGAAGCTCCATCTTAATATTTGGAGGGAAGAAGGAGAAAGGTTGCTCTGTTACTGGTAAGTGATGAAAAAGAAATATCAGAAAGTGTAAGGGTAGTGGGAAGCTGGCAGAGAGAAAAAATTAGAAGAGGAAAGATCCAAAAGTATGCATTGGGATGGGACTTCCAGAATATTTTGAAGGGGTGCCCTTCAAAAACTAAATAAAACATTAAGCAATCGCTCCCTAGCTATTGGTTTTTAATAGGTAATTTCATCACTGGTAGTCTCATCTCTTTCCTTTCCCTACATCCACTTCAGACATATCAAACTGATGCCTTTCTCTTTACCTTAGCTTTCTGATGATCTACAAAAGAACTTGAAGATTTCAAAGTCTGTTAGGTCTACCTGTGTGAAATTGAATGAAGTCAGCCACTATTTACAGGACAGATTGCTGTTCGCTGAATCATTTGAGTCAACACAGATTTGCTGGCTCATGGTCTAAGTTCTGTAATTCTATTTGGCCAGAAATGCTTGGTGAACATTCTGGTTTTAATGAGGTATTATGGCAACTTCAACATTATTGCTTATTGCTTTAAATTTATTTCAATGGACTGGCCTGCCCTGACTCTGCTGTTAGAAATCTTATTTACTTCAATGGTGTCTCAATGGTGCCTATCGATGTTTAATTTTGGGGTTTTACTCCAGTTGTGGGATTCAAAGTTTTTACTACTGGTTCTGTGGGCATGGCTTGCTGGGTGTGACATGTCTTGGTGGGTGTGGCTTGTGGATGTGGTAGGGGAAGGATACTGTAAAATCTCCATTCTCTTCCCACACCAGGGGAAGGTTACTGCAAAATCCCAATTTCCTCCTGAT